>NW_026591918.1:3378225-3387752 GCF_907164565.1 Psammomys obesus | reverse complement strand
TGTGTGTGTGTGTGTGTGTGTGTGTGTGTGTGTGTGTGTGTGTGTGTTCCAGGTAGTCTGGTCAACAACGGGTTAAAGCCACAGCTCCCCACCTCCAGGGAGGCCCCAGGGCCTTTGGTGAGGAAAGCAAGGCAAAGGTTTCCCTGCCTGGTGGAATACTGGCCAGTCGGTCTTGTTGCTCTGGTTTAGAAAACCAATTCCAGCTGAGTTGAGCAAGAGAGCACTGGGGTCATGAGCAGGCAGGCCATAAGGATTTGAGGCCAGCAAGCCAGTGGGTCTGCTCTGGCCAAGTCTGGCGTACTGAAGGTCTTTGGGCTCAAGCTGTCTTTTGTTGCTAAAATAAATGGTTTTGTTCAAGATCATACAGCAAAGGTGTGGCAGAGTAAGCAAGCTGGAGTCTGGGACCCTAAAAAGCCTCTTGTGCTGCCTAGCTTCTGGCTGAGTCTGAGCTTCCAAGAAAGTCTCACAAGGTGGGGTCCATTTGGCTATTGTATCTGGCAGGGTTTTTAGTTTCAATTCTTCAAAATGTGAAAATATTGTTCCAGACACAAGGCTGGGAGGGGGCTTGCCTACAGGAGTACAGGGTCCTGCTATTGCAGCTGCTTCTCTGAAGTTAGTTATGAATCTGGGGTCCACATGTACCCCTTGCCAGTCACCTCATGTCACTCAGCTATCTGCTTCCTGGGCCTTAGTTCCTTCACCTGTGAAATGGGTACAAATGCTCCCATGGTTGGTAGATTGTAATGAGTCCAGACAGGCTTCCGGCTCGATTCAAATAGCTTGTGGCCCAGAACTGCACAATTGAATTGAACCTGGTCAACTGAGAAGTTGGTGGCCAAAAAACAAACAAAAAATAAAAAGCAAAGCAAACAAAAACCAAGCAAATAAAAAACCAAAACAAGACAAAACAAAAACAAAACCCCCCCGCCCCCAATCAAAACCAAACCACCAACAAAAAACCTCCTCCATTCCCATTTGCTGGCTGCAGCTGAGTGGTTTTTAATTTATATCCTCAAAGTAAGCCGATCTGAAGGAATTTGTAACCAGCTCCCAGAGGTCACCCAGGGAACTGTGTCAACCTGCAGGCTTAGCTGCCCCTGGCTAGGGAGTGACCCAAGCCATGTAGTGTGTGCATGTTGGGGGAGGGTTTAGCCTCCTTGCCTCACATTCATCTCTTCTTGCAGGTAGACTGGGATGAAGATGGTAATTTCCTGTCCTGCCTACCTGGAAGGTTCTTCTTTGGATACGAGGAAGACAGAGCCTCGGAAAACAGATTGGATGCCTAAGTCAACTTCTGTGACCTTCCTCTCTCCAATTCCCTACTGCATCATGCTCTCCTGAGCACACAGGACTGTCAGCTGGGGCCATGTTTGGAGGGAGGGTCGTCAGAGGGGCTCCCAAGGGCTCTGTTTGGTTGGAAGGCAGGCTGGATGGTGGGAGTATGGAATTGACATAGGGCCTTTGTTCACAGGTCTTTTGCCAGGAAAAACTCATCTTCTCTACCCAGGCAGCTCAAGGGGCCCTCCTCAGAGAGTCCCTCCTCTAGGAAATCTACATTGCTGCTCACTCCCAGAAGAGGCCCCTCCCCCCAGAAAGTCCTGCCCTGGCAGAACAGACCCCCCACAGCTACTCCTTACTCCAGCACACCTCTCAACTCCTGCTTCTTTGCCACCTGACTCTGTCCCTTTCAGCTGACACCCAGGCTCTGTTCTCCTGGCATGTGGGTTCTTCCCTGGGAACAAGAACTTCTGAGTTCCTACTGTGTTTTATGGCTACCATGGTATACACACCTCAGGGACCTGGTAAATGCCTGCTGAATGAATGGATGAATGACAAAGCCAAGGCAGGACTAGTTCCAGTTCCATCCAGGCTGGCCAGGGCCGGTTATCTCCCTCGGGTCCATGATCTTGGCAGGGCCAAGCTTGGGGCAGCATGCTGGGGTAGCATATTAGTTTGTTTGATGACACACTGTGCATAGCCCCCACTCTTTCTTTCCACTACAGTTATAGGAAGAAAATGGGATGGGAAATGTGGCCTGGACAACATCTGGCCCTCTCTATGTGGCTTAGGCCAGACCCAGATCCCACAAAGAGGATTAGGCAGTTGTGAGGAGAGGGGAGCTTGGGGGCTGAAGGACGAGGAAGACAGGGTTATGCAGGTGGCTTGAGTGAGACAGATGGGGCCAGCTTCTGATAGAAGAGCCCTGGGAGGAGGGACCAGAACACCCCTCTTGGGTTAGAGGGGCCTCAGCCGGAGACTGAGCAGCTTTGAAGACTGGGTGGCATGGCAGTCAGTTCTCCGTCTGAGCATCCTCCTCCGGGTAGCTCGAAGGACAGGCAGATTCTGGGTGGTGGCACGTGCCACAGGCAGCTCAGCGTTTCTCAGAACAAGAGAGCCCAGTGTGGTCACCATGGCACCTCTTCTAAGTTAGAGCTAAGCTGGGCTCTTTGTCTCCCTCCCGGCTGGAGCTCCTCAGGAGACACCATTCCTGCCAGGCCCTGTGTCTCCAGCCTCCATTCTGCACTCCGGACGTGCAAGCTCCCCACAGTGTCATTCATGCTCTTGTCCAAGCCCACTCTAGGCCTTCTGAGGGACTGTCTTTGCCAGTTTCACACTTCCAAATGCAGGTCACATGGTTGTGGGACACTTAAAAGCTGTGGAAGACACCAAGGTGGTTCTTTTGCCCTCAAGTTCTGGGCCTTAGGTTTAAGAACCTGCCCAGTCTGGATCCTAGAGTTCTCTGGACACCAAGGGCCTCTGCTTGTTTGTGGCTGAGGGCAGTAGCTTGGTAAGCTATGGCATGTGCACGCATGCTTTTGTATACCTAGCCTCACTTCCCAGCTCTTGTCACTACACTGTTTTCTCACTCACCTCTCCACACTGCTCTCCCTTACTAAGAAATCAAGCTTAAGAAAGTTTTATTTATCTTGGGGTGTCCAGGACTTGGCAGAGGGGACCACACATGATAAATAAGGGATCAATCAAGGTTTATTTGTCCAGATGGATGACTGTAAACAGGGGCCCCATACATGCTCTTGGTCAGATGGATACGTGACCACAGGGTAGCTGAATAAATTGTTCAGCAAACGAAGGAACAAATGGCTATGGAAGAGGAAGGCAGAGTCCTTCCAAAGTCGAGCTGCCCTGCTTCTGATGGTGCACTGATCCCCACAGTGTGAGTCTTATCAAGTGTGAGGAAGCCACACATCCCATGAAGATTGTCCCCATGAAGACCTGGGCATGCACACGGGGTGGCAGAGGGTACCTGCAGGGCCAGCTTGCAGCCTGGGCATCTGTGCCCCCAGCATGTGGGGTCCACAGAAAGGCATGTGGACAGGACTTCTGGTTCTACATCCATGGTTCCCAGCGTGTCAGGGGCTGAGGGTTAAGACTCACCGTCAGGCAGCCCATGAGGCTCTGCTCAAAGGGGCGCTGGAAGGCTCGAGGGTCTCCACACCAATCCAGCAGCTCCGTAGCAGCATTGTGGAAGTTGGCGGGGTTCTGTAAGTGCTGTGGAGAAGGAGGGAAATGCTTGAGGCTGCAAGAGGAGGCCAGGGAACAGAGGGCCCCCGGGGCTGGCCAGAAGCAAGACGCACAGAAAGGGGCAGAAGGCAGGCCAGATTCTCCGGCTTTCTCAACGCCCTCTATTCAAAGCCTGGCCCCACTGCAGCAGGATGAAACCAGCGACCCACTTCAAAGATGAGAACACGGGCTTGTGAAAGGCCAGAGCCATTAGACAGTCGAGTACTCTGTGGATGTAGGTGGCTGGGGATGGGTTCTGGAGTGGTTCTGGAAGGTGGTACCCCGTCTCCACTTGAAACCAGCAGGCCTTGGAGGTGGCTTCTAACAACCCACCACCCTACGCCTGTCGGGGGAGGGGGAGACATGCAGCTGGGAAGGGGGACTTGGCACACAGTGTCCAGATCATCGTGCTGCTTATAGTATGGTGTATGGGACTTAGCGCCCTTAGTTCCCGAGCTCCTCCGGCTTCCTAAGCCTGGATTTTCTGGGCCTTTTTTTGAGCCTCTTCCTCCTGCCTAACATAGAGAAAGCCAGAATCCTGGGGTCTTCAGAGTTACTTCAGGCCTGCAGGCTGTTGGCATGGAGAGGTTGAAAAGGTCTTACTCCATCCTCAGCACTGACGTCGGCTTCCTGGGTCCTTGTCATTTGGCACTGGGACCAGAAGATAGAATATCAGGGCCATGAGGCAAGTCAGAGTCACAGTTGTGATTTACAGCTGACACTTGGCCTAGTGGTAGGTGTGGCAGAAACCAGGAGCACACATACAGGCTGCTAGCAGCTTCAGGCCCCTTGGTACTGGTAGGGCAACAGGATCCCACTGGCCTAGATGGACCCTGTAACTAAGATGGGGCATGAGTCTGTTCACAGCCAGAGCAGAGAGGGCCTTGGAGCTGGCATCCCAGAATGAGGCTGTGAGAGCCCCTCTGGGATCAGGGGTCTGGGGTTACTCTCCTGTGCCCCTTATTAATCTAGAACAGGCCCTCCACCTCTTCCAGCTTCAGCCATCCATCTGTAAGATGAGGATGAGAGACTCCCAACGTGGTCATGGGAATTTTGGTTCCTTGTCCAGTGTGGTTCATGCAAGGAAAGGTTAACAGCAAGGAGACAGTGAACTCAGTAAGAACATCCCTCTATATTGATAAAAAGAAGAGAAATTGAGTGGAGAAAAAGGGCAGGTAAGTAACAGAGCCTGTCTCATGGGAGCTGGGTGAGGCAGGCTGGGTGGGTTTATGTGGTCCAGGCAGAGCACCTGGCAGGTGGCCTGGTTCCACATGGAGCTGTCTTTGGCTCTGTCTCAGTCTCCCAGAGGTTCCCCTCCTCCCCTGTAGAAGCCCAGCTGTGTGGGGCTCTCAAGCTTAGCTTTCTCTAAAGCTGCAGCTCTTTATTCAAGATCATCAAGACAGGAGGGACCGCTGCATACACAGCCGTGCCCTTTGGGAAGGTGGCTGCCCAGCCTTGCTTCTGCTTCTGATGTTTGCTTCTAAATCTGCCTTTCAGAGGCTCCAGGGAACGCTGAGGCTCTGATGGAGGGATGCAGCCCAGCGGCTCCTGTTAGCTTGCACTCCCCCTGACAACCAGGTGTTTCATTTATTCATGTGATGCCGCAAGCAATCAGCAGTGTCAGCAACCTCTGCACGCCACTCTCAGGTGGCCATAGCAATGTCCTTTAGAGATCTGAGCTCTCTGGCCTCTGAGGCTCATCCCCAAGCCTGCTTTTATTCAGGGCTCCATTTGAGCATCAATCTTCTGTATCTTGCCGGTCTGTATCTCCTCCTCTCCATTCACAGCTGGCTCATTATGGGATGCATCTCACAAATGAGGTAAACAGTAGTACCCCTTTAAATGGCTGTTGCC
Source organism: Psammomys obesus (assembly GCF_907164565.1). NCBI lineage: Eukaryota > Metazoa > Chordata > Mammalia > Rodentia > Muridae > Psammomys > Psammomys obesus. Next base: position 3,382,376 of record NW_026591918.1, on the reverse strand, counting down.
TGGAGCTCTGTGGCCTCAGCTGAGGCCCTTCTCTCTGCTCTAGTTGCTGGTCTCAACCTCGTTATGGCTTAAGTACATAGCGAGACTGTCTTATGACATACAAGGTGCACACCTGGTCCGAACCCCACCCTAGCCACGGAGTCATGCAGCCCTGGCGACATTACTGAACCTCAGAGCTCTCATCTGTGCAATGGGGATGGGGTGGGGTGATGGCAGCTTGTAAAGATGTGGGAGTGGCCTGTTACAGAGCCAGAACAAATACGGCTAATGGTAACTGGTGCTTCCCATGCAGGGTCCTCTAGAGGACAGAAGCCACTTCCTAGGAACTCCTGGCCCCTAGACGGTACAATGTAAGGTCTGAAAGGCGTGATGAGTGAGTGTCCAACTATCCCAATGACAGCTCCAGCTCCTCTACTGAGACCAGCCACTTGGCCACTTTACAAGGGACCCCAGGCCCAGGGAGGGAAAAGGGCCAGGATGAACAGCCTGTAGTAGGGACACATTTTGAATCATTGGCAGAGGCTTCAAGCTGTGGCTGGTACTAAACACCAATGCTGTTTCCCATCAGAAAGCTCACCCATCTCCACAATTCCTCACGGGACTGGAATTACACCCAGGATGGCCGTGTGTGCGGGCAGGAACTAGGCACACCAACGCTTCAACAGGGCTGGCTGCCCAGGAGGTCATAGATTCAGGTTCTCCATCCACCTGACCACCAGTCTCTCTGTGCGTCACACAATTCATCCCTGTGTCCATCCATCCATCCAGAACAAATCCGTCCATATATCTCCCTGCCCATCTGCGGATTCATCCATTCATCACGTTATCTATCCCTTTTCCATCTACTCATTCATCTGCCCATTCATCTAGAAGCCAATTTATCCAGCCAGCCACCCATTTATCCATCTATCCATCTATCACCTATACCTACCCACTTTATCTAAGTCCCCAGCCATATGTCTATCTACGCACTCATCAAGCATCCTCTTATATGAGCATTTATTGATCCACCTTCCTCTGCACCCACCGGAAATACTATGGCTCCATCCTGGGTGGACTGAGAGAGCACCAGTTAGGACACTGTGGACTTTGAGATCTTCATGCTCAGGAGGGAAGCAGGATAGTGAGGTTACTGGGTGACCAGAAGCCCCTGAGTTCAGGCACAAGGGTATGCTGATGCTCTGAAGGCTGCCTAGCGCTTGGGGTAGTTGCTGGGTGCAAAGAAGTAATTCACAGAGTGGGTTTCTTCCTGTGGCACCGAGATGACCAGGAAGGCCGAGAACTGCACCTTGTGAAGAGGAATCCTTAGTTCTCCCAGCACCAAAAGCTAAAGAAAAGGGGCAGCCAACCAAAAGGGATACAGAGAAGGGCCGCTTGGTGCTGGGGCGTCTGATGCCAGGGACTACTGTAGGCTTGGAGTGTGGCTGGGAAGGCTGTGCTGGAAGGGTTAGGTGCCAAGGGTCCAAGGTTGGGAGCCAACAGCCTGAATCAGCCAGGATCCAAGCAGAAGACACATTTGTCATCCATGCAGGCACTCGCCTTTCTATTCTGATCATGTTGCCTGAGACAGCACAGTCCTTGGCTGGAGGTTGGACCCAAAGGTAGAGCATGATTCTTAGCAATCTCTAGGAGTGTCTAGCGAGGAGTTTCCTGCTTCCCAAGAACCCATGCAGGGGGCTGGAGGTGAACTCCCACTGGGGCTCAGAGTGTGGGTAAGCTGTGGTAAGCTCCTCAGTGTAGGATGGATTGTCCTAGCACAACTGAAGCAGTGTTCCCTTTCTGTGCCTCAGTATCCTTTTCTGTAAAATGATTCAGTTTCCCAGAACCTTTCCTTTCTTGTAACTTTTTGACATAGGGTCTCATGTAGTCCATGCTGGCCTCAAACTTGCTGTGTTGCTGGATATTATCTTGAATGCCTGATCTTCCTAGTGCTTGGGGTCACAGAAGGGCATTACCACAGGCATTTTCTGTTTACTATTAGCAAACAGCTGGAGCAGGGATCCCCGAAGCATAGGTCTGGGAAGGGAGGTGGCAGAAGGTGGATCACTGTGGTAGGTATCTTAATGTATGTTCATGGCAATTCAAAGCGTGGAAGCCAAGCCCAGAGAAGGCAGGGCATTGGCCCAAAGTTACTCAGCTGGGTGGGAGCGAGGCGAGGCTGGCATTCATATGTGTGTGAGTGTAGTGCCAGGCTGGCACCCAGGGACCATCCTGCTGCAGCACAGACCTGCGGCCTGCCTGTCTCACCCACCCTGCCAGATGCCACACCCACCCTGCCAGATAGCCACACCCACCTGCTTGATGCACTGCAGACGGTCATTGGTCTGCTGGATGTGCCTGTCCATAGAATTCATTCTGGCCTTTTAGCTGGGTTCTACCCGAGAGCCATGAACGTGATCCAGCCTGAGGAGAGAAGAAAGATGGTGTTACTGGGTGGGGCTATACCTGACATCCTTGCACAGCTTCCCAGCTGCCCTCCCATTTCAACACGGGCAGTCCTGCCCTAGAGGGGCCCCAGTGCCCAGCTTTATCTTAGGAGTTTTCCAGCAGGAAGGTAAAAGTGTTGATGGTGGGGGGGGGGAGAGGGGATGTGCTTGTATATTTTTTCTCCCATCCTCGTCCTGCCCTCTTCTCACTGCCATGGCTCCTGTCCAATGTTTATACTCTCTGACACCTAACTCCTTGTCCATCATTTCAATGGCTGTCTGTTGATGTCCTGGATAATTTTATGTCAACTTGACACAAGCTAAAGTTGTTTCAGAGGAGGGAACCTCAATTGAAAAACTGCCTCCATAAGACTAGGCTGTAAGCAGAACAGCTCCTGGGGCATTTTCTTAATTGGTGATTGATGGGGAAGGGCCTACCCCATTATGGGTGGTGCCATCCCTGGGCTGGTGGTCCTGGGTTCTAGAAGAAAGCAGCTGAGCAAGCAGTGAGGAGCCAGCCAGAAAGCAGCACACTTTCACAGTGTGTGTATCTGCTCCTGTGCCTGCCCCCCTGCGCCCTGCCCCCCTGCCCCCTGCCCCCCTGCCCCCCTGCCCCCCCCCACTGATTTCCAGCCTTGGCTTCCTTCAGTGAGCTGTAACTCAGTGTACGTAAGCTAAACACACTTTTTCCTGCCCAAGTGCTTTGGTCACGGTCTTTTATCGCAGCAATAGTAACCCGACTAAGACAATTGGTCCATCCACCCACAGATTCCTACGTCCATCCCCACACTGTGAGTTTTCTTCTGCCTAGCGCTGCCTCAGCTTCCCCTGGAATACTGCCAGCTCTCCAGTGCTAGGCCTATGAACGCGTCATGCTCTTCTAGTGTTCAAGGAACTCTTGGCCCATGTGTGTGTAGCTGCAGCATTTGCAAAGCGGAGGCAGGATCATCAGTTCTGCTAAGACTCTGTCTCAAAAGAAAAAAGGCTGCATTTCCCCTAGGACACCTACTGGGTGACAACCGTTTGAACTTCTGCTAATGGTCAAGTGCTGGTCCAGGCTCAGGGCACTGACAGATGCTGCAATAGTCTTTCATTGTAGATGGGGACGCTGTGACTCAGTTTATAGTTGGTCCTGTAAGAGGCAGGACAGAATCCTGGTTTTCCTGTTACAACCTATAAACTGGTTCTGGAGAGTGCCAGGGGATCCTTGCTGGAGGCTGGTAGGGGTGCAGAACACCTTGGCACCCTCAGGGGTCCTTAAAGCAAAGGCTGTCTCCTCCTGAGGACACTTGCATGGAGCCTCAGCCAGCATTCAGGTGACGAAGAAAGATTCTTGGGGCCTGGGACGAACTACAGGGAAGGCAGGAACAAGGGGAGACCCAGAGCAGAAGTAGGCCAATTGCACACCATTTGCCAGGTTTTTAGTTCTTGGCACTATTTGAGGGTCTGCGAATGATCATCCCACTCTAAACATGGGCAAATAATGGCAGCCAGGGTCCCTGTAAAGGGTGTAATTTCTGGGGCTGGAGACATGGCTCAGTGATTAAGAGCATTTGCTGTTCCTGCAGAAGACCCGGGTTTGGTTCCCATCACCCATAAGATGGCTTACAACCATCTGTAACTCCAGTTTTATGGTATCTGACATCCTCTTCTGGCTTCCTTGAGTACCAGGCAAGCATGTGTGTGTGTGTGTGTGTGTGTGTGTGTGTGTGTGTGTGTGTGTGT
>NW_026591918.1:3373889-3378215 GCF_907164565.1 Psammomys obesus | reverse complement strand
TGTGTGTGTGTGTGTGTGTGTGTGTGTGTGTGTGTGTGTGTGTGTGTATTCTGAAGCTGGATAGAACAAGGATACTGAACCAAAGGAACCCAGAAAATCAAGGCCAGAAAATCAGCCTAGTAACTGGTTGGGGACCTGGAAAATAAGCACAAAGAACCCCCTGGTCTGGAATAACCAGCACCCCAGCTCATAGGCTGAAACCAACCAGGAAAAGACCTCCATGGCCTAGAAGCCATCAGGGGGCACTGTAGACAAACCGCAGCACCCTGGGGGCCGGAAACTGAGAGTGCAGACTCTCAAGTCATCTGGGCACCTCTTCCTTCCCAACACTCCAAACGCACAGAGGTGTCCTCAGCCAGAAGGGCCTTGCACAGTCCTCTCTGGCTTCAAAGCTTTGGTATCCCCATGGATAGGAGACAAGAGTATGATGGAGGACCCATCAAGTTCTGCCTGCTGGTCCAATTTGATTTTCTTTTGGGGACCCCAAAACCCACATGATTTTTTCCAAGATGACATGGTCTATATCTGTCCAGGTCTGGGTTCTAGGCTATGCTCCATCTTATGAAATAAAGATGTGACCAACTGGGCTTCCAACGCCCATGAGACTTATAGGATATCCCAAGATCGCCGTTAGAAGACATTATAGATTGGGCAACCCCTCAATATACAGTCTTAAACGCACGGGCAATCCTTCTGCCTCACCTTCCCAGCGCTGAGATGCCCAGCTAGCATATGTTTCTGTTTATAGAATAAGGTATCTGGCTGAAGAAAGAGACCCACATAGGTCAAGTGACATAAAATACACTTCTTTTGATTTTTCCAGACAAGGTCTTTCTATGTAGCTCAGGCTAGCCTTGAACTCATGAAACTCCTGTTTCAGCTTGAGCCATTATACTTAGCTGAGGTGTCATTTTAAAACTGCCCACATCAGTGGTGGAGATGTCGGAGTTCAGGAGGACCTGAGGGGTGGTTAGCACCAGGCGGAACTATGGGATATGGAGGGGCCAGTCTGGCTTCTGTATATGCTGTTTTCGCTGGCAGCCCAGTTCTGAGGCATGGCTGATTTTCTCAATTCATAAAGCCTTCGAGAGGTGAAATGCAAAGAAGCTGCTGGCTGGGATAAGGTCTGCCTTTCTAACCATTAATATGCTGTCCTTTCTATGTCTCCAAGACTTACGACCATAGTCTCCTGTGTATTCCTATCTCAAGCCATGATGGGTCTCAACCTGTTCCATTCAACCTGTCCAAGGCCATCCCAGAACCCCAGCATAGCACCCTGCTGCGGGGAAGTGGTTAGCCCTTGGCAGCCAGCAGAGGTCGCCGTGCTGCCACAGAAGCATCACTAGCTGCGTCTGCCTCCAGGTGCTTTTAGACATCCTTACAAAATCCTCAGTGGCGTCAACTCCAGCACCTAGGCAGGTCTGGGTTCTCTCCCAACCGAGAGCAATGCCTGGGAGCCTCTCTCACTCCACTGCCCTCTGTAAGCGTGGGCTCAGTCAGGGCCGGTGGCTGCAGCCCTGCTATCTCTGCCCTGCAAAGCCTTTCCGGTTAGCTTGGGGGTCTGCAATGGGTGCCTGTTCTGCTACCCTCCTACTGTATGGACAGGGCAAGAGCTGGGCCTCAGTTTCTCTAACTGTGAAATGAAGGGCTGGGCTAGCCATCCTCTGGCAGCTTGCCAAAATCCAGCATCACAGGGCTCCAGCTGCCTGGACACTTCACCTCAAAGGCTCTTCCTAAGCTGGGGAGCCTGCAGCGGGGAAAACTCCATGAACGTCACTGCCCCCACCCCAACCCCTGCCAGATGGCCCAATGCCTCTGGCACTGCTTCTCTTGAAGCTATGCCTGGCCAGGGTTCAGTACATGTATGGAGGTTTTTAGGTGATGCCATGGTAGTCAGGCTGAGTCTTCCCAGCTTCCAGGGGGTCATGTTGGGAGAAGCTGCTGCTCACACTTGTCACTGCCTGGCAAAGCTCAGATCAAGCTTGCCCTGAGCACATAAAGCCTCTCTGAGAACAAACTGAGAGAACCGAGGGACTAAGAAGTCGATCTCTTCAACTATGCCAGTGACAGAATAGAGCAGAGAGAAGCCTCCAACAGGCAAGGACCCTCTGGCTGCCTTACATAGAGGGTCCTGCCCTGGGTTCTTCCTGAATACAGGGAGAGATAATCTCTACTTACAGTGGGCACTCAGAGCTCTCTACAGCACCCCAGTGTGGCGGACCACTCCACGGCCATCTTATAAACGACGTGTTTTCTCTTCTTACTTTTCAGAGCTGAGTGCCTCCAGGTAGAGGTGATTTTGCACTGTGCACACACCTTCACATTCCTCTGCACACCCCATAGCAGGTATGTGCACACATGGGCTGCTGGCCCAGATGCACTGGAGCACACACATCTCCTGACAGCTTGCACAGGCAAGTAGCACATCTCTGGGGAGCTGTGTGAGCAGCGGTGTGCAGAAATGATTCGATCACCATGCGCATCTGCAGCTCGAGTCGGGGGCGGGGAGGGGCTGGCGGCAGGGGTGGGAGGCTCTACTCACAGCCTGAGTAGACACTGTGCTCTAAACCAGGACAGGGGTTAGTCAACTGGGGACAGGCTTGCTCTGGCAAGGAAGGAAGGAAGGAAAGAAGGAAGGAAGGAAGGAAGGAAGGAAGGAAGGAAGGAAGGAAGGAAGGAGAAAGAAAGAAGCAAGGCTCTAGAGTACCCTCCCAACCTATCCTTCCTGCCACTTTAGATTTTAATAGGGAGAAAAATCATGGAGCTTGGAAATGTAGCAACAGGACCCACGGCCTTCCCTGGCTGGGCCCCCACCTCATCGTTCCTAGCTCACATCCCAAGCCCCTCACTTGAGCAGCTGGCTGACTCCTAGTCTGAGCTCTGAAGACACTCCTATGACTTTGACTTGGCCTTCGCTCAGGTCAGAATGCCTGTCCTTTCACTAACCAAGGTCCAGCAAGCTATAACCTGCCAGAAGCACCGCTCACTCACTCTACCCCTACCCCCCAGCATCCTTATCAGACACCTATCTCCTCTTCAGCTGAGATGTTGGAAAGTTACGCATCTTCAAGCCCCTACCTGGAATGTGCTCATTCAATGGACAGACAAAGGTGGACGCATGATATTGCCAAGGTAGTGAAATCTTAGCTGTAACCAGGGGGTCTTGGGACTGAAAGGTACCAGCCATCCGGGACAGTGTTCTTAAAGAGTGACTCGTGTCCCTTGGGTGAAAAGGATGGCCGCAGGTAGTCTATGGGGGAACCTTTTCCATTTTTATAGTGAAGTCTTGGGTCTAGGAAAATGTCCAAGAGTGAGTTCATGGGTCTTGTTTAAGATTTGTTCAACTACTTGAATGTAGTCTTAGTTGAGAGTCAGGTGGGGTGGGGTATGTGGGAGTGAGGTAAGGGAATCTCTGACGTAGACCTCCATACTCCTCATCTTAAAGGGGAAGTCATGGAAGGTCAGAAAAGAGCCTGGGAAGCAAAGGCAGGTGGAGGGGCAACTGTGTCTTCGGTGCTCTACTCCAGGGGAGTCTGTAAGAAGGGCAGGCAGGAGCCAGAGAAGCAAGGGAGCTGCTGGGGACCAGCTGTCCTGCTCTAGAGCAAGCAGTGAGGACAGGCCTTGGGGAGGGAGGAGGCCTGCACAGGGTGGGGCTCAAGTGGGTGGTGGGCTGAGAGCCAGGCCTTCCTGGCTGTGAGCTTTGGGAAGGCCCTTTCACCTCCTGAGCCTGTGTCTTCTATGGGAGGACAGGAAATCTCCTCCCTTCCCTGCTGGGCTGAGGAGCTGATAGACACTTAGGAGAGAGGATTCTGAAAGGCCCACACCTGCTTCCTCTACCCAAGCAACAAGAGCACCCCGTGACCGTGCTCCATAAGGCCCGTGCCATCTGGCCAGTGACTCCAGATGCTTTGACTCTATATTGGAGGATTCTGGAAGGATGGATCCTCTTCTCTCCGTGACCAAATCTCCCAGCCCCCACCCTATCCCAGGAGAATCAATTGCTGATGTTGGTTAAAGAAAAACAATGTAGCCTCAAGCCTTCTAGAGTCAGGGTCCAGAAGGGCAGCCCCATCTAGCTATGCCTGACATGCTAGTCTGGAGGAGTGACACACAACTGGAACATGGCCCTGAGAATGGTCAGCCACTGTCCCTACCCACGCTAGGCTAAAGACTGCAGCTACATCTGAGTTCTTTGTTCTTTCAGTGCAGGATGCCATAGCAGCTTTATAGTACCCTCAATTAAAGCCCTCTGTCCCCTCTGGACGCACACACATCCCCGACACACACACACACACACACACACACACACACACACACACACACACA
>NW_026591918.1:3355280-3373879 GCF_907164565.1 Psammomys obesus | reverse complement strand
ACACACACACACACACACACACACACACACACACACACACACACACAATTGACAAAGAAGTGCTGGTCCAGCCTTGGACAAGGCCTTTAGAGTTCCTCTTTTTTCCAGAGCCAATCCCTCTACTGAACCTGCAAGGAGCAGACATTACATTCTCTCTGTCACCTTACTTAGTGTCAGCTCTGCTGTGACTTATGTCCCAGTTACCATGGTCCAGCCACAGGGAGGAAAACGAGGCTCCGAGAAGCCCCGTGGCTTGCTTAAGGCCACAGTGCTGAGAAGTGGCGCCAGAATTCTGCCCCTGTTCTGACCACAAGAGTCTCTGTTGCACATCCCATTCCACACAGGAGCACTGCTGATCCTCATCAGCTGGACGCTTCCTTCCCAGCTCTACTGCCCAGAGCAAGGAAGTGACCATCACTGCTGTGCACTGCTAAAAAGGCTGACACTGTCCAGGCCACAGCAGCAAGCACACAGAGGCCCTGACCTGGCTTTGCCTCAGGCTCCTGTGGCTATTCCAGAGTCTCAGATGCCAGGAAGTGGGGAGGGGCTGGGGAGGCTAGCACTTACTCAAGAGCTCTGGGGGACAAGGAAGCTGGAGTCTTCCAGAAAGCTGTGAACTCAAGGCAGATGTTTCTACAGCTCCAGCTCTGGGCACAGAAGGTGTTCTGCCCTCTCCTACCTCTGGCTCCCCACACCTTCAAGTCTGTATGGGACCACTCAGTCCAGGAATAGTGGGGGCTGAGAGCAAGACTGAGAGTAGAACCACCCCCAGCTCCTGCACCTTGGGCAGACATGCCTAATCAATCACAGCACTCTTCTTGCTTGGTCCAGCCAGACACTGACAGATGATTGTCTGCCAATCCATTTGCCCACCCACTCTTTGCTCACCCAGGAAATGAAGACTTTCAGGTGAGTCATCTTTGTGTGTGCTGCTATTGTGTATGTGTGTGGTGTACTCATGTTGGTGCTAGCGTATGTGCATGAGTGTGTGAGTGGAGGTTCAAGGTTGCCTTTCTTCAGTTTCCTTCCACATTTTCTTTTCTTTTTTCTTTTTCTTTTCTTTCTGTCTCACTGAACCCGAAGCTCGCTGCTTCTTCCAGGCTGTGGGGTCAATGAGCTTCAGGGTCTATCTGCCTACCTCCCTTGCTGCCATACACACCAGTGTTGGGTGATAGGCTCCCACCGCTCTCTGGTTTTAATGGAGGCTCTAGCGACCTGCACTTCCGTGGCAGGCATGTAACTGATTGAGCCATTTCCCCAGCCTTGAGTGACTCATCTCTGAAAGGGGAGAGAACAGCAAAAGACCATTACACAGACCACATCCCTACTTCCGGATTCCTGACTGCGTGTTCTTTCCTGAATCCCAGAGTGTGAGCAAGTCTCTTTTCAAGCCCAGGGCCCCTGGATGGAGGGACCACACAGCCAGGCAGGATGATAGCACATCCGACTCTACTATTCCATTTGGCAGATGGGAAAACTAAGGCTCCGCATGGGTGTGTAATTTCTCTTAGCCAGACAGTGGAGTGACTGTCTAGCAGAGCAGCTTCATGGATGGAGGTCAGAGCTCCCTGGAGCTAGAGTTACAAGTGACTGTGAGCCTGTAGGAGTGGGTGCCAGAAAAGTAGTATGAGTTTTCTTAACCAGTCATCTCTCTATCCCCTATAGCAGCTCCTGTCTGCCTCTGCCTGTCAACTTATCAAAAAATTCTCAAAAATTATTTTCTTAAGGAAAAGTATCAGAAGGGAGACAGAGTTATGCTAAAAGTGGCAGAGAGAAAACAAGCAACAAGTCTCATAGCTTAGACCTGGAAGGGATCTGGGGAAAGTCAGACCCACCTGACATTCACAGACCTGGGAGAGGCGAGTGTGGACAAAGGAGAAAGACTGAGTAGGCCACACCTGGGCCTGGGTGGCCAGCTGCCCTGAGCCTCTAGCTTTCCCTAGCCTCTCACAATCCCATTTGGCCCTTGTGGATGCTGGTGTGAGCTAGGCTGCGGTCAGTCCACAGTCTCCACAGCGGGCTGCCTGGAGCTGCCAGCCCCTCAGGTAGGACTATGTGCTCATGCCAAGGGTGGCAGGATCAAAAGCTCTGTGCCCACTGCGAAACAGCCATGCTTTCCCTGAAGAGCTGTGACTCCAGGGATCTGGACAGAAGTCTCCCTTCTCTCCAGCTGGCTCGATCACCCATCATACTGTCTACTGTCTTGTTTGAGCTCAGGGAGTCTCTGGGTATGAGGGCCTCAGGGGGCCAAGCCACTGCTGTCTCAGATCCAAGGCCTTCCAGGGATAAGTGGGACCTCCCTTCCTTCCTGCCATCACCCACGAGGAGCCCCATGAGATCCACGCTGTGGTTCACAGAGCACTCGGGTGCTCCAATCTGCTTGTTATCACCCAGTCTCAGATAGGCAGAGTGGCTAATGGTAAGGGCAGTAGGCCACTGTGTTCAAATTCTGCCCCTGTTGTTACCCTGTGAGCCCTGGGCTCATCTGCAAGCATGAAGTAGTGATGACAGCCAGCCACCCAGGCTGCTGGGCTCACTCAGTCAGTGAGTTCCTGAACATGAATCTGCATCTAGCCCCGCCCACCAGCTCCGTACAGGGTCCCTGGCCTTTCTGGACAATATCCTTGGAGGGAGGAAACAGCAGAAGCCTGTCACTTTCTGGGGAAGACTTGCACCCATGACCCTGAATGCTAAAAGTTCTCAATCTGAAAAACCCCGACAACCTAGCTCCTTTAAGCCTGTTTACTAAATTTTGTGGTAGTGTCTTAAAAAGAGGCTCAGCTTGTAGACTGAGGCTGCCACAGAGGGAGGGTGGACCAAGGATCTACTCCTCAGCATCCCTCTTTATTTTCAAGATTTATTTTTATTATTGTAATTACGTAATGGGGGTGGGCTATGTGCACATGAGTGCAAGTGTCCACAGAGCGCAGAAGTGTCAGATTCCCCTGGAGCTGGGCTTACAGACAGTTGTAAAGCTCCTGCTGTCGGTACTAGAAATCAAACTCAGGTCCTCAGGAAGAGTGTGCTTAATCATCCCTGAGCCATCTCTCCACCCCTCCATCCCTCTTGAGAGAGCCCTCACAGTGGCTCAGAGGATGTGGGCAAAGGCCAAGCCCACACCAGCTGGAATACTAGACAGAGGCACTGAGTGGTCAGGTCTGTAAAAGTGTGGATAAAAAAAAATACAGCAAGAGCCCTGAGACTTGCGAGCTCTCCAGGTTGGGGTGGGGTATCCAGATGGCTCCTCTCCAGGCAGGCAGTAACTGGACTCGGGGCAGGAGGCCAGTGAAGGCCCACTGGAGGGTTTAGCTAAGGGAGGGCGGTGGTCAGTGGCTATAATCTGTTCGTTGCAGCACAGTCTCTGGAGGTCTGCCTGAAGAGCTGAGGCCCTGGTCAGAGGAGACAAATGCTACCTGTTTGCACTCCTGGGGAGCCAGCCTCTACATGCTCCCACATTGCTTCGAACGCTTGGCATTTCCACAGGTATTGGATCAAAAGACAGACAACCTTTCCCTGAACGCATTTTAAAATTCCATAAGCATGAATGTCCCCACAACTCACCTTGAGAAATGCTGACCTGAGAGACATGCCAATGGGGTACAGAGAAAGGAGAGAGGCAGAGAGGACACAGGGAAGCTGGCAGCTCTCAGAAGTGGCAGAACCGTGAAGAGACTCTTAGGGAGTAGGAAGAGACTCTTAGCTTCATACAGAGATATGACCCCAAAGTATCTCTGAACCCTGGGTCCTGGATCCAAGACCATGAGAAGCTTCATGAATGGCCACCCCTCATGGAAATCCAAGAAGCTCCCTTCCCCAGAGGGGCTGGCATAGGCTGGAAGCAGAGACTCAGCCACTTCCTGCACGGGCAAAGGCCTTATAAGTCGGCTAAGGAGACTAGTCCAGCTGAGGCTCTTACCTCTCCTTCTCCTACCCAGGCAGAGGACACAGGAGCCAGGTGTGTAGGGCCCAGTGGACCAAAGAGGGAGGCCTTTCTCCCCAAGGCTGTGGGTTGGCCACTCTGCAGCCTCCACTAACTGTGAATAATAATGAGAACAGGTGCGCCTTAGCCACCACTCGCCAGGCTCACATTTGACATTTTATATGAACTGTAATAACAGCCAAAGGCAGGATGATTAGTGCCATCTATTGATGGAAAGGCTGGGGCAGGAAAGAGTAAAGGAGCATAAAATCTGCCCCAGATCAGGACACAACAACACCAGGATTTGAGCCCAGGCCTCTCAATCTGCAACATGGTCCTGGAGCCAGAAAGAGACAGCTCAGGGTAGGATCCATGGGCAGGGGTCCATCATTGGATGTTCCTGTTTTCTGGGGAGGGGAATGTTGCAAGCACACTGGCTTATGTGCTGGGCTGTGGACATGCACTTGATCTCTCTGGACCCCGTCCCTTAGCAACGGAAAGTCTAGATGACTCTACACACAGTGGTCACACCAACAAGCTCCTTCAGGTTCCTTATAGTAACCAAAGCCCAGAGCGGTTATCTAGTCTCCCAAGGACACATAGCTGTGTGTGTGTGTGTCTGACTGGCTTCAAGGACTCTGGCTTAATCCCACAGCTACAATGACTATATCTACTTGTCTGGCAGCAGCTTTCAGCAGAAGGTAGAGTGTTTGGGTGCTTCCTGATCAGCCCACCCCTATATTACCAGGTGGTTGAGGCACTTAGCCCATTGACTCTGCCTCTTGGTATGGAGGGGTCTGGGTGAGATGATTTCTAAGGAATCTTCTAGATTTAAAAACTTTGGGATAGGCCAGAGAATGATAAGGTTGAATAAAAATGAACATGGAACCTGTGACTTCTAGAAGCCTAAAATGCAGATGAGGCAGGGAGCTGCCCAGAGGAGGAATAGTTAGTTCCCCACAGGCTTTCTGGAGGAAGAAGGGGTACAGCTAAGCCCCAAGGGCCAAGACATGGGATGGGCAGGAAGGTAAGGCCTGCCCTAGTTTTGAAATACAAAGCTCAGGGGCTCTTTTGGCTAATCCTGGCTGATGAACCTGGCAAGCGCTATAGGGTCTTTGTTAAAGGAGAAGGTGCAGAATGAAAACAGGGCTCTCACTATTCACCATCTTTTAATTAACACGCCCTGTGGCCTCTCGTGATCCCCTGCTTCCACTCAGTCTTCTAAAAATCCCGAAGCCCATTTCTGACCTGTGATTTCCTATTGCCGTACGTCTCTATAAGCAGTGTTTTAGCTTAAGTGGCAGTTGCATATTAATTACAAAGTTAATTATGTGCTGTGTAATCATGCTGTAATTCATTAGTTTACTCTACATTCTGAGAGCCTCCTGCTAATAGCAAGAGCTGACAGGGCTTCAGGAAGATCCATGTGAGTCTAGACTGAGGGTGCAAAGGCCTGGAGACCCCGAGACACTTCCTCTGGCTCTCCTGCTGTGGGCCTGTGCCTGGCTCAGTGGTTCTCATGGCTGGAGCTTGGGGCTCTTGCTGCCTGACTGATGATGGCCACACTTCCTGGACCACATGCTGTCTACAAGTCTGCTCTTGACAGGGGAAAACCCAGCTGGGGCAAGGTTTGCTTCCAGAGGAAGTTTAGGAACAGGAAAGGATTTGTTTAAAATTACTTATGGACCAGGGAGTCACTTGTCGGTGACAAATTAAACTCCTCTGATCACCAAAACAAAGAGGTCCAGGGAGCTCAGGTCGCAGGACAAGTTAAGGGCGGAGCATCAGGTCCCAGCAGAAATTAAGATGGAGAGACCCAGGCTCTAAGGGAGAAAGGTCTGACTGCTTCTTGGACCAAGGGCTCTTTGTATTTTTACCCTCTTCTATTGAACCCTAAAAGCCACTAACAACCCTCTAGCTACTCTGGCTCTCTCTCTCTCTTTGCTTCCTGGCTTTGTTTACTCCTCCCCAGCAGTGTACAAGGAGAATAACAGGTCCTGTTTCAAGATCCTCTCTCCTTAGAGCTGGGCAGTGGTGGTACACACCTTTAATCTCAGCCCTTGGAACGCAGAGGCAGGTGGATCTCTATGAGTTCAAGGCTATCCTGGTCTACAAGGTGAGTTCCAGGACAGCCAAGGCTGTTACACAGAGAAACCCTGTCTAGAAAAACAACAACAATGAAAGATTCTCCTTAAAGAATCTGGTGATGTTCCTATAGGCCCAGGTCCCTCTGTGTCCTGGGTGGGTAGAATTCAGGGTAGACAGGCATGAGGCACCCTTGCTCGCAGCTTGCCAGCACTGGAATTGTATCTGGCTATTCTTTCTTGTAACCAGCTTTTCCAAGGCCCAGTGCTGCCAGCTGCTGGAGAATCATAGTGACCCTCTATGTGAATAAAGACAGCCCCCACCCCTCCTACCCCACAGCAGCCTGCAAATCTGCAGGTCAGATTTCAAACTCCCGTTGCAGGAGGGGGACAACCAAGGCTGTGACCTGCCCCGGACATAGCAATCTGGTGGCCAAGACCCTCTGTTTTCCAAATATAAAGCTCCTTGTTTATTTTTGCTGACAGCTGAAGGGGAGAGAGAGGTGGAAGGCCTTTCCCTTCTAGCTCTAGTCAACAAGAGCAGAGAAAGACTCAGAACCCCAGCTGGCATGAGAGGAAGATAAATAAGAAAAAACAAAACACGTCCTTGCACTACAATGGAATGTTTTAAAGAGAGGTGGAAAACGCAAGGTCAGGGGCAGATCTCATTTTCTGGCATCCCAGTGGGCTCAGGGAGGAGGCGGGATGCTGCCGCCTGGGCGCTTTCAGGGGCAATCAGTTTTGGAGGGAACTCATTTGAGGGGAGTGCAGAGAGGGGATGCATCTTAACAGCCAAAGCACCGGTGTTGATTTTCTTTCCAGGGAATACTGGTTTCCCTGGCAACAGAAAAGTCCAACCCCCAAAGTTCTAACTGGGAGACTAGGCTTGGCCTGGGATGCTCCCCGACAATTATCTGAGGCCAAGGCTTCACTGTCCTGCTTGCCCCAGCAGTGAGCTGAGAGAGAGAAAGAGAGAGAGAGAGGTGTAAAAGTGCCAGCTCTGCAAAAATATAGCCACTGCTCCCCATCTCTCCCCCACCCCAGAGCTTGTGCAAGCGGCTACTCATCCCTAGATTCATCGCTTTCCAGGGCTTTCTGGCTGAGCAGGTAAAAATGCCAGAAGCAGCTTGGAAGCAAGCCCACGTTGACAGCACCTGTGGACCCCAGGAGGCAGTAAAGGCACAGGAGTGGGAGGCAGCCGTAGGCCATTAAGTGTGCATGGCACACTCAAGCTCTGAGACAGTGACTACGAGGGCCTGTGTGGAGCAGCGCAGGTGACTTCCTCTCCCTCCAAGCTTGCCTGACACTTGCTTATAGATTCCCCGGATTTAAAGCTCATTCTCCCAGAGAGAAATACTACAAAGTCTGGCCTGAGAAGATGCCATCCGTGCATCAGGTGCTGGAGGAAGGAGAGGGGCCTGATGGTATTTGCAGAGCACTTATCCCGAGGCTGCCACCGAGCGCTGGGCTAAGTGCTTGACATGCATTATCTCATTTAACACGCTCTCCAGCTGCCCGGCAAGGCAGGCACAATTATCCCTCACTGGAGGGAGTGAAGGGATTATATGACCTGCCCAAGGCCACCCAGTAAGTGCATGGCACAGCCATGACTCACACCTGCCCCTCTCCTAGGTCCATTCTCACGAGAAAGGGGAGGAGAATTGGGACAGGAGAGATAATATGGTGTGTGCTTTCTTTCCCTGCTTGGTGAAAGGGACAGATGTTTCTAGATTTTCCCCTTGGCTCCCCTCCCCAGAGCCTTCCCCTGTCCTCCCCAATGAAGACAGGCCAGAGAGCAGAGCCACCTGGAGGCTTCAAATCAAGGCCCCAGTTCCTAGTGCCCACCTCTAGCACACACAGCAATGGTGGCCATGTCCCATGGGCCTCTTCCTGCAGCTTTTGTGCTCACAATCCAGTGACTGTGTAGTTAACAGTCATAGTGGAAGGGCTGGGGGCTCAGACAAGGCCAACTGATGGTGACAATCAAGCCTTCCCAAATTCCCATTGTGTTTTCTGTACTGTTTTAAGCATTCTGTACATAATATTTTATTTTATTCTTTCAATTATGCCATGAAATAATACCATAAATATAGCCTTGTTCATAAATGGGGAAACTAAGGTATGAAGTCTTAAAAGCCACATAGCCAAGAGCACATAGCTAGTAAGATGTGGAGCGAAGAGTTGAATGAAAGCCCACTCCTGCCCATATCAGTCTTGTGTCTTTGGTTCTGAGACCCTGTTAGGATAGGTGGCAGCCAGGAACTCTAGGTTTTCCCTCCACAGTGTGCAACCCCTTTAAGAAGTCTTTGTTGTGCTTCAGAGAACATCAAATAGGAATGGTACTCGTGTGTTCCCGTGAGCATGCTCCCGAGTGGCCTCTTGAGCCTCCAGCTGACGCTACATGGAAGATGTGTGTTCCACTGATTTATAACCAGCAGAGGAAACAGAATTGCAAATCTCACCCACAAATTTTCCTTATCGTGATGCTTGCAACAAGCAGACAACAGCATGAAGTCCCAAGAGCGGGCGGGTCTCCCCCTAGCCTTGATTCCCTCCAGCTCTCTGCTACCCTCAGCCTGTAGGAAGTCATGGGCTGGCTCCACAAGGTCCCTCTGGCTGCCACCAGAAGGCCAGCTCACAAAGGAAGTGGTGGTCCATCAAAAATGCTGGCTTCCCAGTGGTGAAGTCCGGGTGAGCTCCAAGGGCCCCTCTTGGCTGCTTGAAGCATGATGGCTGCCCTGCTCCAGCCCTCACTGTTCAGCTGGTGAACAGGGCCATAAGGGCCAACAACCAGAAGACCAAAGGGCCCCTGAAAAAGAATTACAGTCAGCCAAACCAAGGGGCCAGGTGTGGCTCCATCAACTCTTGTAGCATGACCCAGGGCTGAGGCTTCAAGAGTTTCTTACGTGATTTGGATTCCAGATTGGAGCATAGAGAGATCCAGTGCTCAGAACCATTCTACCATGTTCCTTGAGTCATGGGTTCTTCAAGTCTTCAAGCCCCTTAGGGGTAGCCCCTATCTCTAGCATATATATTTTACCTGTATCCTTAAGAGGAGCTCAGCCCACAGGTGGGTGGCCCCACCCCAGTTGATATATGATGGGCCACTAGGTGATGTTTCTGCTCACCAAGAGTGCAGTTCCCATTGTCTCCTTCAAGCTCACCCCAGGCCCGTGAGACTGGAAAGTGGAAGGAGAGGCACAATCCAGACTAGGTAAACCAGTCAGGCACAGCCTTCCCCAGCATCTTGGCATACTGAGTGGACAGCATGAGGCTGACCATTGGGCACCAGAGGGTAGCAGGAGTGGCCTAATCTTGGCTCTGCCTTAACCTGCTGTGCACTAGGCCAGTCTGATCAGAATGATGCCTTTTCTACGTTTTATCTCGTGTGGGTGTCTGTGTGTCTGTGTACACAGATGTGCAGCTGTGTGTGCAGGTTAGAGGACAACCTTAAGTGTCACCCTCAGGCACCTCCTACCTTCTGTTTGAAACAGGGGCCTCACTGCCCTGGAACTTTGCCAAGTGACCTAGACTATCTGCTAGTGAACTCCATCTGCTTGACTCTGCTTCTCACCTCACCCCACCTGGGATTACATGTAAGTACCTCTGTGCCCAGGTTACCTCTGTGGGTTTCTGGGATCTAAACTCAAATCCTCAGGCTTTCATGACAAGGGTTCACTGAGTGAGTCACTTTCCGGCCAGAGTTCTGTCTTTTTTGAATCTGGAAAATCTGAAACTAGGTTTGTCCTTGGGCTCATTGAGAGGATTAAATCATGAAAGTAAAGGGAGACCCATGCCTTTAGGAGAGGCATGAATAAACACACACACATACCCCACACACCACAGAGAGACAGAAAGACAGACAGAAAGACAGACACAGAGAGATAGACACACAGAGAGACAGAGACAGAGAGATAGACTGAGATAGACACAGAGAGATCCCAGTCAAGTTGTAGGAATCCCCAACCAGGCCCAAACAGCACCACTCCCTTCTCCTCTTCCTGTGAGGTGTCTCTCTCTGGCATTACACCAGGGTCTGGGCTCCTCCTCCTCAAGACACCCTAAGCCCCAAACCTATAATCCCCAGCTGGGAAAATGACAGGCTTGCCCAACAACCACCCTCCAAAGGCCTGTGGGTGGGGAGCCAGGCTGCAGTCCTGGTTGTGACTAGAAGGAGGGCCCAGGATACACAGCCATGGAGTCATCGGAGGTCAACAGCAGGAGAAGATGCCATGGGGGATGGGACATTGTGGGGAGAGAAGAGATGAAGGACAAGGCTAGGGGAGAGTCAGCAAAGGCTTTTCATCCCTGATCTGAGGCTAGGGGAAAGGGATCAGCCAGTAAAGCTTAAGGCACAGGTCTCAGACTCTTGAGGAAGGGTGGCCAGCCTGTGGGACAAAGTCAAGTGCACTGGCTTTTGCCCTGTCTCAGGGTCCCTAGGTGGACTCCCAAGCCTGCACTTGAGAACAGCCTCTGGGATGGATTTGTAGCTTGCTTGGGAACCCTGAGTGGCCTCTCTGGCCTTTCCCTTCCACATACCTCACTTTGCAGAAGGGCGGGGGCAGCTACAGGCCATCCACTCTGACTCTGGCAATCCTCCTTCACTGCCTGTCTCCTTAGAAGTAATATGCTCATCTGTTGGTGGGATCACAGGACTAACCAACCCTTTGCTAAATCTTAGAGAGAAGAATTCAGACCTGGATCACCCACAATGGTTCCTCCCTACCAGGGCAGGCCACCAAAAACCTCTCAAACCTGGTACTGTAGGATCTATCTCCTGCAACCAGCCCTGGAGGAGGCTGGCTCTGGATCCAACACCATGGAGTCTCTTGGTACAGTGGGTACCAAGGCTTGAAAAGAGACATCCCATATAGGTTGGGTTGCCCTGATTCTCGCTCCCTACTCTTCCCCTCAATGGCCCTGGACAAGCCACTTCCTTTCTAAGCCTCAGTTTCTCCTTAAAGTTAATACAGTAGGAGACAGCAAACAGAGGTCGGGTCTGGGAATTACTCTACGGAGGGAAAGGCTGGAGTAGAAGCTGGGCTATGAGTAGGTGTGCTAAGAGCAGGGGCCAGCCAGGATGGTGCATCTGAGCTGGGGTCAGCACCGGAGTTCTGCCTGATGGCACTGCCCTGTGGACACAGTCCCTGGAAGCAAGGCTTTGGTGGTGCCCCCAGTGTCTGGATCACGTGGAGGGACATCCGAGGCTTGATAAGATAAAATGGCAATGATTACTTGGGGTTCCCTCCAGATGAACAGCTATAGTTCTTAAAGGAGGCAGGACTACAGATGGCCACCTTTGGGGCTGAGCATAGGATGGCAAACAGGGTTTATCTGAGGGTAACTTTCTGTGGCGTGGATGGGCAGGTGCATCCAGACCCCAGGTAGGGAAGGACCCCTTACAGGAATCAGAACGTTTGGCTTTGGCAGGGTCATGGTCACGGAATCAGGGCTGGATGCTAGTAGCCTCCAAACAGCCACCATCACCTTCCTTGTCCTATTCATGCCCAGAGAGCCAGCCTCCAGGACAGTTATGTTGGAGACTTTGTGAGCTTTTTCATAACCTATCACTGATACTTGAGTGAGCTCAGGTACTTCCTTTAATCACGTACCCAGGAGCCTAGCGGAGCTCTTGGGCTGATCTCCGCTGGGAAGTGGGCCCACTGAATGGCTCTGGCTATGGGCCTGCCACCATCCTGGCACCCTTCCATGAAAGGGACGGGAATGAGAGACAAGTTAGGAAAGGGTGCTGCTGCCTCCTTGGTCCTTGCTGCCTCTCCCCAGGCAAGGTTGTTGATTGGAAGCCAGGGGCCTCAAAAGAGAGCAGGTGGCATAAATGACAATTGTTCCCGTGGCCTGCCCACCCGATGTGCCTGCTCACCCGCTGCCCGGTCCCCACTTGCTTCGGTCTCACCAACCCCTTCCCTGCCCCCTTGCTGGCCTGAGATGGCTGTTGCCATAGCAACCCTGCTCATTCAATCCGAGGATAATGAAGCCAATGTGTTTTTCATTCCCATGAGCTAGAGTGCAGGAGCAGCGTGATGGTGGTGGGGTTCCCTCCCACCCCTCCTTCCTGGCTGGGGAAGAGACAGCAGGTGGAGACTGACTAGCAGAGGGTCAGACACTGGCTTGTGAGAAAGGGACAAACCTTGAAGCCACCATGCTCTTAGTCCACCATGGCAAGCATGGGCTGGGCAAGGCCAGCTGGAATGGCAGGGCCTTCTTGCCAACAGTCAGATGAGAAACGGCTTGATGCCACAAAGAGCAAGTAGGATGTAGGAGCCAGGCAAAACAGGGTTCTGGGTGACCTCAGGTTGCTTTTCTCATTTCTCTGATCTATCTCTGGTACAAGCAAGTTCCCTACGCTCTTTTTGAGTTCCACCTCAGTGTCCTAACCTTCTGTATTCCCCAGGGATTCATAATCCCTGTCCTGGCAAGAAAGCCACACAAACTTGTAATCCAAGCACTCAGGAGCTGAGACAGTAGGACTAAGAGTTGGGGGATACATTCTGCCTCTGGTCCAGCTTGGATTATACAAGACTGTATAAGAAAAGAACTAACAATGAATAAACAAAACCCACCAGCCTGTCAAAACAATTTTGACCCTTTGGTACCAGTAATTTATCTCTTTAGGTTGCCGAGGGGGGTGGCTGCACACAGTAGGCTCTTTATAAATATGTACCTCCCTTCTCTTCTTCCTGCATGTATCTGTTTCCCAGCTCTAACACAGAAATATTTAGGAAGTTTTCCATGGTGAGTCAGTAGTCAGCTGCTCTGACACCTTGCCTTCCTCTATTTTTGGGCCTGCCCATTCTTCAAGAAGGGAAACTGAGGCCTCAGCAGGAGTGCCCTAGTAAGCAGGCAGGGCTGTCTCAAAGGTGTGGAGCCATATTGGCGATCTGTTGACCACAGCCGCCACCTTTCCAGCCTCCCAAGCTTCTGCAAGGCAGAAAGCCAAAAGTACTCCTGCAGTCTGGCCTGCCTCCCCCATAACTCATTCACCTGGGAGGCGAGTGGCCGTTTGCCTAGCCAGGCTGACAGATGAGGGGGAGGGAGAGGAACCTTGCCAGGGAGCAAGTGGGGGTAGGGAGGCCAAGGTGAAAAACTCAGAGCAGGATTTGAAAGATGAAGAAATAAACCTGCCAGGAGGGAGACAGCCTCAATCTGTCCTCCATAAAGCTGTCTTAGGGCCACCAAGGACGATGGCAGGGGGAGGGGCTGGAGACAGCTCTTCCTGGGACCTCTGCGCTCCCACAGCTCCGCTCGCCTCCAGATCTGGCTTGCTGAGGATCTCAAAGAAGGGGCTGGCTGGGTTACTGGGTAGAACGGGTAACAAAGGGGACAGGTAGGCCTTTCTTTGGCTTTCCTAATCATTTGCAAATTGTAGGCATTCAGTATTGACTTCTGGACCAAGTAGGTGAAGGAAGGTATGATCATGTCTGTAGTCAACTAACGGACAGAGCGTGGGCACAGTCGAGGAGGCTCCAGGTGACCCATAGGCAACCTGTGTCAAGTTGCAAGGCAGAACCTCTTGGTACCTGGATTTGAGCCCATATTAATCCACCTTTTCTAAAAGTTTTTCTGCAGGGGAGGGTACCATGAGGGTACCTCCTCACGGCATTCTTGGTAGCACCTATGCTGGCCAGTCTGGATAGGGGCAAACTCACTGTCAAGTAAGGGGGAGTGTCCTGTCCTGCTCTTAGCCCCTCCATGGTGCTGAGAAGAATCCTGGCTTCTAGAAACAGTAAGTGAGCCCTCCCTCCTTTCCCCACCCCCACAAAACTGCTCATGACATAAGATCAACAGGATCTTAGAAAGTGATCAGAGAAAGAGAGGCAACCAACGTGTCTTGTAAGAAGGCTTCCACGGACAAAGTCGGGGCAGTTCTGTTTTTCACATTACACTTCTGTGACTTCCAGGCTGGCTACAGGCAACGTGCATTACTAAGGAAAACAGGACATTATTTACATTGAGAATGAAGATGTTGCTCCCTCTAAATGGTGCTGACTTCCTTCATTTATGGGATAAAGTCAAAGAAACTCAGGTTGCGTCAGGCAGTGACCACCACATAGACTCTTTCTCTGAGAGCTGTGTGTGGTCCCGGAAGAAGACTTCGTCAGTCTTGTATTTGCTGTGTGACATTGGCCATGCTCTGCATCTCTCTATGTACTGCTGTGCTTCCCAAGTGAAGACTACGAGGTCTCAGCTTGTTGGTCTAAACTGCAAGCAAGGCCCAGAGACTGTCCAGATAGAGGGCAGCTGAGGTGCTTCCCAGGCGGGGTGGAGGAGTCTGGCCCTGACTCAGGAGGCTGGGGACCAGCTGAAGAGCCACTGTTTACAGTGGAAACAGCCTTGGAGCAGGCTCACTTTTCCACTGTTTTTGTGGCACTGCTTGGCGGGGGAGGGGCAGAGCTTCCTGAGAGCGGGGCCAGCTTACCAAGGCCACATGGAACCCATCCCTGTGTTGGCCTCCAGCAGGAAACTGTGTGTTTTCACTTCACAGGCTTGGCTGCACATGGACTCAGGAACCCCCTTGGGACATTACTCCTCCAGCAGCTACAGCTACAGGTACCCAATACGCTTCATGCTGTTAGCAACTGAACACCACTCAAGACCACTCCACAGACCACAACCCAGACTGGAAGATTTCCAACCAAGAGGAACTGCTCTAGGCCACCATGACAGCAGTGCCAGATGACCACTGCATACTTGCAACAGCACAGACGTGGCGGCCTCAATGTCTAGGGGCAAAAGAAGGGTTTCACTGTCTCCTGGAGGGTGCTCTGATCCTAGTGATCTGCTCTAGGTCTCAGAAGATTACGTGCAGACTGGGGCTGTGGTGGACAGAAGCCAGAGCTATGCATTTACTGCAAGGACCCTGGGCCCTTTCAGACAAGCCCTTCCCAGCTCCTTTGTCCCCATCGATGCAGAAGACATGGGTTGGTTGCATCCTTGGAGCCCCAGGCCCCTAATTTCTCCAGAATCCTACATTTGGCTTGCTCAATGGGCTCCGTACCATCCTGGCATCCCATTTCTGATGATCAGTTTGAATATCTTAATCCCCAACCTCACTGGACCTGCATTTTAAATTCTTGGCTTAGAAGAGGGCAACTCTGTTCTAGGGCTCCCCAACTTTAATATCCACCCTTGAAATCTCAGGGAGAAATGTCCTCATGTTCTTCTCCTAATCTAGCTCTCACTAGCTCCCCACTGCCCATCAAGCAAAGGTGTGCCCAAGGGGCCTTGTCTCACAACAGGCCTCCCTTGAGTCCTTCTGGAGCTATACCTGAGTGTTCATCTATGGGGCTAACTTTGGTTTTCCTCCTGATGTCTCATGTTCTACCAGGTTCAGCGTGGCCTCTCTCTCTGCCCCTTTCTAGGAGCTTGGTCGCAGACAGCCCTACAGTGGATTCACTTTGGTTCTGCAGCCATAGTAAAGTGGGCACATTAACTATCCTACAGGATGCCAAGAAGGCTCTCACCTGAGTGGCCTGTGCCACAGCTGATAGCATGGGATATGCTGGCCATTTTAGCATTCCTGGCTGAGTTCTGGGCTCACTGGATGAGAAGGAACCATTTTCCCTCTCCCTGTGGTCTGAAAATAAGTAAGAGCACAGGTCCTCTGCCGACAACAGTGCTGTCTTCCTGTCATTTTGGAAGCTAGCGGGTATCTCTGTCCCTGCTTGGGGTGGCTCTTCGGGCCTATGTTCAAGGCTGAGAGCTCAGGTCGAAAGTCAGGGAGAGTTCAAGCTCTGGCCCCACCTTCCACTGGGTGTACAGCCAAGGCAGGGTGCTTTGCCTATCAGTTCCTTAGTTTAAAAACAATTGGTGGTTGTTGTTTAGCTTTCTGAAGCAGGGTCTCACCACGTGGCCCGAGCTGGCCTTAAACTTGAGGTGCTCCTAGTTTGGTGTCGGGAATGCTTGAATTGCAGGTGCGGACCACCGTTCCAGGCTTAAAACAGACTCCTACGAAGTTTAAATTAGAGGGTGTATGCAAAGCAATTGGTGTGAGTGTTACGTGATACAGCCACCATGATGGCTCCCCTAACACTCGGCACACTGTTAAGCGGGCATGTGCACTCCACGCTGTGACACCATGGTTAAAGATTGCGCCTTCTATTTGGGTTCAGTGGCCATGGGCAAGTCACTTGCTCTCACTATTTAGCCATCAAGGTAGATTCTTAAAATTCTTCCTCAGTGTCCTCCTATGCAGTGGGTTATCTCCATACCAGAGCCAGCAGGTTGTCCTCTGGCCCTGTGACCCTTTAATCTGTTTTCCCAGGTGGCGGCCCCACTTCCTGTGCCTTCACAGCCGAGGGGCCTCTGATGAAGGAAGCCTGAGCACTGGTCAGCTCATTCTGAAGCAGAGCCAGGAGATCTGGGAAACTCATACAGTCTGGTGTCAGGCGCAGTCTCTTCCTCTGGCACCGTGCTATCACTTAAGCACCTGAATTATCACACTGCCCAGAACTCAAGGCTGGAAATCACTTCCTTTCTGCTATAAATGGGCTTGTTCCAGGAAGAAACATCCTCTAACTGCAGGTAGGTGGCTTTGTACCTAGTTGAGGGAAGTCCAGAAAAAAAGTATGTAAAGAGGTGTTATTGACCGATTGATTGTAGCTCAGGCAAATCTAACTCCTACACCAGATACGGATGATGATACCAGCTTTTATGAGCCTGTGCTGTATTCAGATTTGTGTCCAAGAAGCTGCTTAAGGGTCCTGCATGACATTTCAGCATCAAAGGCTAGAGGAGATGATTCTAGTAGCTCAGTATCCTCTTCTACAAACCAGGATGACCCTAATCCTCATCTGCCAGGGGGCTGTCAGGGTGGGGAAGGATGATGTCATTAGTATTTTCATCACTAATGACTACCTTCTCTGGGATAAATGACTTGGCTGTACTCTGCCCTGTGGTGACAGCTATAAAAAAACAGTGTTTTTCTCCTGTTTTGGAGCCTATAGGGTGAAATAGTATCTCTGGGGTACCAAATAGTATCTCTGGGGTAAAAATCGCCCCAGAGTGGCCGCCCTGCTCACTCTGAAGCCAAGCTCTGAGCATTTTTTCTCCTTTGAGCTGCTTAGTCAGGTGCTACACTGGGTATTTAGGGGAAAGAGACACATTGGCTCAGAAGGAAGATGATGGGCCTGGAGGAAGGTGGTGCTGTGTCCTGGGAGGGTAGCCCTAGCAGGTACTGCCTACCCTGTGCTCCAATGAGCTATGCTGAGCTGCCCTTGCTTCTGCCCCTGTCACCTAGGCCTGGGTTCACATCTCATAGCTCTGCTGCTTTCTGGTTGGGCTCATCAGCTTCTCCACAGATACCCCAGTGTATGTTCTGTACCCTCAACTCCATCAGCTTATGCAATTCCAACAGTTTATGCAGTGTCTACTGTATGGCACTCTTTCCCATCACACATAATATGCTAGGCACAACCCAAACAAACACAGGTTCTCACACACACTGAGAGCAAGGATGCAGGGGGAGGGACTGTTTGTGTAGAGGTTGGGTGGTATCCCTGCATCAAGCACTGAGCTGGGGCTCCCCGAGTAACGAACCATAGTCACCCACAAAGCCCCATATCCAAGGCTGGCTCTATAATCGGATGCCGGTGGTCAGAGGAGCTCTGGCCTCTCTGCTGAGTTACAGTACCGCCCAGGTCTTGACATCATCCTAGGTGGAATGAGACATGTAGGCCTTCACACTGAGAAAGTCCTTCTCTGTCTCTGGCAGGGGTCTAGCCACCTAACTAGAACAGCTACAGCCTTTTCACACTGACCTGTGACCTCTTCTAAGCAACAATAGGGCTTAGGAGGTTGAGGAACATTTGGTCACTGTTCTCTTGCATGAAGATTCTTGGTGAGCCCCCATGAGAAATGTCCTGGCTGGGCTCAGGAGCTGGGGCTCAGGAGCTGGTTGCTGATGGACAGGTAGCAGGCCCTGCCTTTGGGGCTGACAGAAAGCCAGGGAACCCAATATTCTGTGACCAGAGAGAATGGGACTGAAAGCTAGTCTGCCTCTAGGATCCTGATTGTTATAAGGCTTTCTAAGCTGAAGAGGCCTTACGTCACAAAAGCCTTTAGTCTATCAATACAAAATCAGGGCCACAGACAATAACAGGTCTTTCCCAGAATTCCCTAGTGGAGCCATGTGGTCTCTAGGCCAGCTCCCCTCTGTAGACACTGGAATAGTGCAGACCGAAATGACTACAGGTTTCATGAGGTCACCTGTTATATCTCAGAGATGGCTTGGTGAGGAAGTGCTAGGTGCTGTGTCAGCACAGGCATGAGGACCGTAGTTCAGTTCCCTGGCACCCATGGAAGAAGGTAGGCATAGTGGTGCATGTTTGTGACTCCAGCACTGACGGGGCGTAGCAAACAGGCAGAGCATTCGGCTCCCTGGCCATGCAGCCTAAGAGAGTTGGCAAGCTCTGGGTTCACTGAGAGGGCTTGCCTCAGACAAGGGCCGAGAGTGACTAAGGAAGACGCTTGAAGTCAACCCCCTATTTCCACACACATATAGACACATATGAAGTGCAAGTGTACATGTGTACACACACACACACACACACACACACACACACACACACACACACACA
>NW_026591918.1:3341139-3355270 GCF_907164565.1 Psammomys obesus | reverse complement strand
CACACACACACACACACACACACACACACACACACACACACACACACTCAGAGGCTGCTCAGCAGCAGCCCACGGAATCTAACTCCGAGAGATAGCCCAAGAATCTGCATTTCACCTAAACCAAAGTCTGAGGTGGCCCCTGCATGGCTGGCAGGCTTGGAAAGTGCTGCTAAGACACCTAAGTGTCAGCCTAAAACTTCCTGCTCACAAGAGAAGCTGGCTAGGGATAGGTATGTGTGTGTGGAGGGCAGCGTCTTTGAAATAAGGAAACCTCACTGAATGCTCCTGTCAGGTGGAGAGGCATCCCTGTTGGGGCAGGAGTCCGTGGTCTTCAGTTCCCAGGGTTTGTGGGTGCTTCCCAGGTCTTGCTATAGGCAAGGGAGGGATGAGCGGGAAGCCAAAGACAGTCTACCCTGTTCACATTGACCTGGCTCCTAAGCAGCAAAGCGGGGAAAAATGGAACCTAGCCCATTTGTCCCTAAAACACACACTTGAACCAGGTGTCATACCATACTCGTCATCACCCCAAATCACAGGGGTAAAACTGGCATTGAGTTCTCCAGTGACTAAGCGGACAGTGGAAGAGCCACTGGAGGTGGCTGTAAGATGGGTGAGGCCAGCTGGGACAAGCCACATAGCCTAAAGAATGCAAGGATCATCCACAAAAAGAAAATACCCTACGTCGTCTTTATGTTCTGGCTCATCAGTCTTCCAGGCTCATGCCTCAACACCCCGACGGTAGTGTGGGGACTAGGAGACAGCATAGTACAGCATGCTGTCTCTCACTACAGAGAAAGGCAGGGGCGAAGGACTTCGGGGGAAGTCTCGTGGGGACAGGGCCTCTCAGTGAGAGTCATTTTAAGCTAGGCTGTCCTACAGAGTAGAGTGGCCAGATGGAAGGGTACTACAAGAGCATTCTACAGATTATCAAACTGGAATAGGCCCTCAGGCTCTGAACAAAGCCTCCAAAGATGCTGTGGGGAACGCAGTGAGGTCACCGACATCTGAAAAGAAAGCTATGCTCTTTCCAAACAAACTGCAGAAGGTGAGACATGCTGGATGGAAAACACAGATGGAAGGGGCAAGCTTCCGAAAGACCCACAACCCTGCTCTCTATCAGGAGGCACAGTCTCTGGGGCGGTCACCCGCAGCCATTGTGAATAAATGCCACTGTGGCCATAGAGAGGTCATTGCCCTTTCCTTTTCTTTGTATGGCGAGAGACCAGAGTTGAGAAACCCACTGAGGAACCCAACCCTAGGAGCAGGAGCTGGACAGGCAGATGTATGTCTTGGAGTACCAATGCTGTTTCCTACAAAGTCTACACACAGCCTCAGAGCCCGTCTTAGTCTAGTTCTCCAAGCACTGAAAGAGCTAAACAGATGAAGCCTTGCTGCCATCCCCAGGAGGCTGAGAACACATGGGCTTCCTGTGAGCCCTCAGCACTGCAGTGCCAGATACCATGTTGGGAATGTGGCGCAGAGAAGCACAAACCTTTAAATCTCTTGAGGCTGGAAGATGACAAATTCAAGGCCTGCCTGTACTACACAGAACAATTTGAGGTCTGCCTGGTAGAGCAGAAAGAACTTCTCTTAAAATTCACACACACACACACACACACACACACACACACCAAAACTAAGGGCTTGGAGTGTAGGTCCATGGTAGGCCATGGTAGACCACTTACCTAGCATGTGCAAGGCCCTGGGCTAAATCATCAGTACTCAAAGGAAAAGACAGCAGACAGCTGGCTTAAAGGAACAGAAGCAAGCAAACACCAAGGGATTGGGGTTCAAGGGCTTTAGAAGTAGGGTATATGAATCTCAGTGGGCAGAGAAGGAAAAGGGGCTTTTAACTCAGCATACACCGAACACAGTGTGAGAAGAGGAAAGTCCGAGGCAGAGGAAGGCCTTTGGAGGGGGGTGAACCAGCACCTGAACCTTCCATGGCAGAGCATGAGCAGAGGCAGTCAGGAGAGCTGAGCAGAAATGGTTTGAGCAGCCAAGTGAAGTGGGAGGGGCTTGATGGCAACAAAGAGCAAAATGGATTCTACTGCTAGCCTGACCTGGGAAATACCCGAATGTGGAGACCCACCCCCCTTCCCTCAAAGCAGGGCAGCCCCTGACTCCAGGGAGTGAGTTCCCTTCTCCTTTTTTGATCACAAACTCTTTCCTGCTAACAACAGCCTCTGCCCTTCCAGAAGCCCGAGTTAGAGGGCACACCCTTGGAACACCTCTGTAGTTTAGAATGCTTGCTTGAGGTGAGAGACATGGAGGTCAGCCATGCTCCTTTTCTGGGAGGTCAAGGTTCAACTCTCTAAGTGCCCTGTTTAGAAGCTAAAAGGACTGAGGGGCAAGAGCAGGGCCATGCTTCCATGCCTGTAATGGTTGTTTGGGGCTGGCAGCCCAGTCGCCACTTAGCTGAGCTCACTGTGGAAGATGGGACAGAATCCACATGAGGTCTCCCCTCGAGCATAGTGAGTTTCGATCCCAAGCATTTCAGCCATGATCCTGCTGGCCTCATCCACCTTCATGACCTCAGGTTTATGCTCTGCCAGCTTTCCCTCCCTTGGCCTTAGTTCTCACTAACTGCAGAATGAGGAGGCCAGACCCTCTAAGCCTGCACTGGCTGCTGTGTCCCGAAGAGCCACAGTGGTAGCTGAACAGTGAGAGCTGTGTACACTTAGTAAGTGCACACCAGACTGCAAAGACTCGATATGAAAAACAAATGTAAAACATCTGCCTGGGAGCCCAGTAGATTATCATTCCAATACACAATCAATGTGAAACATTGCGGCAGGTCCCAAGAGGAAGTGATGAGAGCACAGGAGAGCAAGGGTCTGGACTTGAAAAGAGGGAGTAAGTGCTGAGGGTCCCTCAGAGACACGCAGGAAGCACGGACTGAAGCAGGCACCAGAGGCCAGTATGCAGAATCAGGACGGGGACACTGCGGGATAAGGACCACCTGGCAAGGTGCAGCAAGGAGGGAGAGGCTGGTCTGTGATGTAGCTAGGGAAGGAGGTGGTGCCAGAGGGTAGCAGCTACCATGCCAGGCTGACTAGGCCAGGTACACAGTAGGTACTTCCAGGAAGATACCACTCAGAGACTCTCCCAAGGGTGACCAGGTCACTGATACTCCTATGCTTATGGTTCTCTGGGTGCTCACCCTTTAGCTCCCTTTCTCTTGGGACATTTCCTTGGGAGAGTACAATTTATTCATGAGCACACACATACACTCCCACCAGGCAGCCAAGTTCCTGCACACCTCGCTTCCAATTATAGCAAAAATTTCAATAATGCTGCAGGGAAATGCCAGGTCTTTCTTCAAAGACCCTCCTAGTGGGTGCGGGCCCCTAGTCTTCATCTCTGGGCTAGGAGGTCTTCCTCCATTCCATGTGGACAGCATGACAGGTCCAAACCTCAAGGGAGGGGACAGTGCAGTCCTGAATCTGTGTTTCCTCCCAGCCTCTGTGAATGGTAACATCGGTCTGTGGACCCATGCTATGTCTTATGCTGTGTCTAAAAGCACCCGCTTCCTGGTTTTGTATACCAGCTTCTTGTATACCAGCTTCTTTAAGCTGCTTCAAGGGAGAAATAGAGCCCAATCAGCCAGGCCAAGAGTAGCAGTTCAGGAAGCCAGAATGTATTAGCTCCGCTGGGACTGAAGGAGAAGACATAGCAAAAGAACTGTTGCTTGCCTGGCAAGGAGCAGCTCTGATGATGAAGGAGAACAGAGGTGAGGAGAGCCTGGGCTCAGATGGGTAGTTTGGGAAGAGTGGGGAGAGTGGCCATGCTAAGGAGAAGGTCATGTGTGACCACTACAGAGAAAGATGGAGACAATGTGGTCACTGAGAGGGATGGGATGGAGATGGAAATAGTGTCATCATGCCAAATCTGACCAGCAGATGGGGTCTAGGTTTGAGATCCTACCTCTAAGGATCACTATTCCATGAATACCCAGAGCATAGCTTCTTCACCCTAGTCCAGCATCAGGAGCTTAGGCCTTTTCCCCACTCTGTTCAGTTCTGGTACCCAAGTCGCTGGTCCAGTCCAGGCAGCAGCTACAGTGGTGTTGCATCCTGCCAGGGTCATCTTTTCCGGTGGCTCTCCCCCAGGGTCCACTGTGGAGAGCATCATGCTCCCGCTTAGACTCAGGGATGCTCCAGGACGCCAGTCCACAGCCTGAATGCCCCGTATACGCAACTCGTCTGACTCTTAGACGGTTGAATTTGAAGATGCTAAGGGGCTCTGGCTCTCATGCCCAAAGTCCACTGAGCCAAACTATCCTTCTTCTGTCATTTAGAAAGTGACCTAAGGAGCACTTTGCCCTTTCTCTCCCTGCTGCAGAAGAACTATAGCCTGTACCACCACCTTCACTGATGTCAGCTCTCTAGGAACCAAGACGGTCTAGTCACTCAGCAAAATATCTCCAGGGCAGCCCCTGTGTGCTAGGCACCGAGACACCATCATGAACACACTTATCTCATCCACATGTACCCTTAACCTACTTTACAGTGGCAAACCTGAGTTCGGGAGAGGCAGTGACTCCCCAGGGTCACCTGGGTGATGGCCAGGAATGAGACTTCCCCATGCTGCAGGTGCTGACCACAGCTCCTGGCTGCTACCCTGACCCGCTGTTTCTAGGACACAGAAGTATTGATTAGCAGCACTAGCTTGGAAAGGGTTTCTTTTCTTTTTTCTACCAAGGCTTTCTGCTCCTCACTTTTTTTTTTTTTTAAAGAATAAACTTGAAGCCATTCCCATGATTAATTACCAGCTGCCTAATGTTCTGCCACTGGCCACTTCTGGAAAGGGAATGAATTACCTTGAAAAACATCTGAAAAGGGAACTCACTGTGAAGGACAGTCAAAAAAGGTTAGCTGGCACTTCGCACGGATCCCTGTAGCCAGACTGGACTGCTGGTAGGTGGCACTGGAGAGGGGAGCGGGCAAGGCCTCTGGCTCTAGAGAGCAGTGTGGGGAGGCGAAGGAGGCTTTCCTTGCATCTGTATAGACCCTTCCTAGTCTCTGTCCTCTGACATCACATGTTCCTTAATTCCTGAGACCTCAGTTGAAATCCCCACTCCACCACTTACAGCTCAGTGGGTTTTTTAATTAACCACAGAGCCTCTGGAAAACAAGACATTGCACAAAGCTCCTCTAGGGGCCCTCAGGAGAGGGTAGGGGAATAGTGTATGTTCCAAGTACCAGATACCAGAAAAGCCAAAATTTAACACCACTAGAGGCATCTAAGCTTCCTAGCAGGCCTATCTGCCAAGATGGTGATGCTCATGATCATTTTGAGATAAAGACCCACCTACAGTCATATAGCTGAGAAGCAGTGATCTGGGGTTCCGGCACATAAAGGGGGGGCATAGCCTAGGTTTCCAGTTGTCCTGATGCTTGCCAGCCCTGCCCTTGGGACTCCTGGAACACTGTACTCCATGAAAAAGCTTCAGTCAACTGGGTAGGGCCTCCACTCTCCCAGTGTGGCCCAGGGCCATGGTGCCCTGAGACAAAGGGCTCTGGGCCAGCGATCATCTGTGTAAGGTTTCTGAACCCTCAGGGTTGAGAGCCAAAGAGTAAATAGAGATTACACAGGTGTCTTTGGTGGGGAGCCAAATGTGATCAACCCTGAAATGCCATCCTGGGATGCCACACTCTGGTGTCCGGGCCAGAAGCTCTATCCTGAGGCTTGGTCCCCATCACTCTCAGGCACTCCCTGAGGGATGGACCTAAGCTCTCCACAGGCCAGGTGGCCTGTCTGTACCCATCCTGGCACTGGCAGGTACTCAGAGGAAGGGGATGATGGGATAAGTAGGGAGAGTGTCCCTGTGTACATTCTTTGTCACGCCATTCCCATTCGACAGACAGGTAAACCAAGGTACAGAACAATTGTTCAAGGCTCCAGTGGACAAGTGCCAAAGTCACACTCTGAAGTTAGCAGTGGTCACTGTGGCTGGTTGGTGAGCATGCCTCTGCCATCCAGGCCATCTCCTGGGGACACTGGTGTCCCATTGGGGTTCAGGGTTACCAGTGTGCATAATATTGCTGTGTCAAGGCTAGGAATGTCAGGCCTGTGTCCCCAGCACTCTCTGCTTTGTCTCTGCGGCTACTTGAGAAACATCAAGCCAGAGGCCATGGGGCATGAACTGTTGGGAGCACTTGTCAGGACACAATGACATCCAGCAAAGGTGGTGGCACTGGACCTCACTATGAGGGCTGAGAACCCAGTATGTCTCAGACTAATATAGGACCCCCTGCTCTGTGTCTCGTTTGTACCAGGGGGCCATAAGCAGAAATGTGCACCTACCTCAGTGAGCCAAGAGTCACTAGTTCCTGTGCCGGTCAGCTGCTCACAGTCCCTCCAATTCACTCAAGGTCCATCTTCCTGCAATGAGAGGGGGTGGTTAGTGTGTTTGGCTCCTGCGGAGCCTGCACTGAGGAACACACTGTCACATCTGACACCAGAGGGAAAGCTTAGTGGGCAGAGCAAGCTAACAGATGGGAGCTGCAGGGGTGTTGTGGGATGACGAAGGCAGGCCCAGATACCCCATCTCTACAGACTTCATTCTCTCTGTCCAATGGATCTCCCTCCCTCTCTGTTCCTACAGAATCTAAGAGGAAGTGGTGACAGCCACTCACTCACTCAACAAACACGGTACGAACACCCAGGCTACGATAGTGAAATACTACACCTTAGTGGAATAAGTACAGGGCTGCCCCCACAGAGACTCAAAAGCTAGAGTGGCCTCTTCAGGAAGGTGAAGTTAAAGGATGAACCAGAAAAGCGGGCCAAGAGTCAAGGAACTGTGTAGAAGCAACAGTACAAGCAAAGTTTCTAGATGGTGGGGACAAAGCGTGGCATAGTAAAGCACTTGAGAACGGGAGGCCTGAGAGCCTGGCAGAGATGAAGGGAGGGCAGGGGTGAGGAGCAGTGGGCAGAAACAATTACAGAGGAAGAATGACCCTAATTGTTTGGGAAGAGTTCCCATGGCTGCGAAGGGAGAAGAGCTTAGTGGGAGGAAGCAAGCAGGGAGCCCAGCCGGGGGCTACTCCAAGATCTGTGAGGCAGAATGCAGAGCAGTTAGCTCTGTTGGTGGCAGGGCACAGGGAAGGGCTATCCTCACGGTGTGGTCTCCGGCTGCCCACCACTGCCCAGGGAGATCCTAGGTGCCCAGGAGGCTTCCTGGTAGGGTAGGGATGGAGACCCGCATCTCAGGCTCAGGCTCTATGACAGCAGCCGTAGTTGGAAGCAAGCACTGTGGCTCCTGGGACCAGCACTCTTGCCCTCTGAGTCCTAGGAATGCTGGCAGGCCTCTCAGAGCAGGGAGGCCTAGCTGATGGTGGGACAGGTGGTGCCAGCCATGCATCCTGGCTTGTTCTCCTGTCTGGCCCAGGCTCTCTCACTGGCCAGCAGGCACAGCTGCCAAAGATTCCTGAGTCCTGGGTTTAGGGTCTGGTCTCTAATCAGAAGAACTTGGTTCAAACCCCAGGTTCACCATCTCTCTAAATACGTGTGCCTGGCACATAATCCTTAAACCTCCCTGTCTGTTCAATCGTAAGGACATAGGCACCCCGCTTAGAGACACAGATCATGTAAGGCAGTGCATAGAAGGTATGAACTCTTGTCCGCTAGAGGGGAAGTAAATCATCCTGTAGGGACCATTGCAGGATTCCATACATCACAGAGTCCCAGAGCCACCAGGCAAGGCAACAGGTTACCTTTTGGCCTCTGGGTCTGAGAGTTCCCCCCTACTTTGACAGCATAAATAGTCCTTGGTTTCTGTAGCTGCAATGTTCCATTTTACAGAGGAGGAAACTGAGGATCAGGGTTTCATACACAGCAGCCACTCTACTGGGGTGAAAGAGGAATGGGCCTCTTGCCTCCTGCCACCCCACAGTCCAGGCGTTTCCCAAAGTCTGGTTGGCCAGCAGAGAAAATTATTTTGGCAGTGGAGAAGAGGCAGGAGTGGGAAAGGCCTTGCACACTTGGCTGGCGTCGCCTAGGCCTTAAGGACCAACATTGCCAGGCCTGCTGCTCAGGGTGTGTGGCCTTCACTCGGGTTCCTGGTTCAGCAGAGACATCCATGTCCCCATCCCCTATAGCCCTGGTACCTCAGTGTTGAGGAAAGGGTGACACGTGGAAGACACTGGAATTTGAGCTCTGAACCAGGTGAGGGTTATGAGTCTGCATTATATCTGCAGAGACAGGAGGAGGAGGAGGCTGACATTTATTGAATCCATACTGTGGGGTCACGATGGCTAGAATTAGCCTAAGGGGGAAAATGCTCTTTAATTTATGTTTAAGGCCTAGGGAAGTTCTCTAACTGCCTGAGGTCATGCAGCTACTACAGAGTTAATAAGCATAACAGCCTGGCCCTGGAGGTCATTCAGCAGCCCTGCTCAGAGCGAATGGGTCTGAGGCTCCCTTACCCTAAAGGAGGCTCCGGCAACCAGGCACCTGTGTGAGGCTGTGGACACAGAAGAGATAGGTTGCCTGACCCACTCAGTTTTGCTGTTGTCCTCTGCTCTGGCTCAAAGCCTGCATGCACTTGGACACCTAGGAAGGCCAAAGACAGAAAGCAAGAGGTGACTCATCCTCGGTTGCTCCCAGACAGAACAAACTGCAGGGTAAAGAGCAGGTCTGAGAGGCACTGTTTTCTTCCTCAAAGGCTTTTGGTATTGTGAAGAGTTGTGGGCAGCAGAAGCTCACTTTGGTTTCCTGTGGATGGAGACCCTTGCATGGTAGTGATGGTGGTGGTGGTGAGGACTTCAGCCACAAGGCAGCTGCCATCAGGGACACAGAGAAGGCCACAGAGAGCCATGCCCATCTTGGCGAGCAGGATTCCAAAGCTCCAGAAAGGGAATGTGGTTGCCAGGGAGGTTCCATCACAGCTGGAGAGTGAGTATACCCTGGTTGGTCTTACATAAGGCAGAGATCACTTGGGGATGAAACTGTCCCTGGGCCAAGACAGATTGCCCCAACCATCTGTCAAATTACTGTTCCCACCCACTCCAGGGATCCCCAGGAAGAACTGGGGGTTGTTTTGGTGGAGACTGCAATCTGGATTGGAACCCTGGCTTGGCCTCAGTGGTTACGTCAGAGGACAGGATGGAAAGAGCTGTGCTAAGTCCCTGTTTTTGCTATTTACTGCTGGGTCACTTTGGGTGAGGCACTCAGCCTCTCTGAGCCCCTATCTTCTTTCTAAATAAGGGATGACTTTTCCTCCAGCGACTCATTTGCAAGGGAGGCTCCAGGCTGGTGTGGATCTTGGCCTGAGCGTGAATCTATCTAGACCAAGAGTAGGTAGATAGCCCTTACAGTGTGTGGGACAGTCCACACACTGGGAACCCTGAGGGTGCTTGGTGTGGGGAAAGAGTCTAGAGAATGGCGAAAAGGCACCTTTGAGGAGTACAGAACTGCTCCAGTCACAAGTGGCGAAGTGGGCACAGAACCTCCATCATATGGGTACACCCACTCTCTGAAGACCTGCTATAATGACCTGACCCTCCACCCTACCCCCCCACACACACACACACAACCACACATACACTCTTGGTGCCTGATCTGGATAGAGCAGTCATTCTACCCCTACTTTACAGATGAGGCAGCCGCTGCAGAGCTGACATGTCAGGGGCTGGGGTTGGGGAATGGGTACTCCCCTGGGCGAACCCAAACTCTTCATGGGGACAGGGATTTTTTTCACCTGGGAGATTTTCATGACACACATCTCCTGAGGTGACCCTGAGCCCAGGCCCTGGTCTCTCCTTGGAGGCCAGGGCTGGCTCCAGAAACAAGGCAAATATTTACCCCAGATGGTTATCCAAACCTTATCTGAAGCTCTGCCTCCTGCATTCTTGGAATACATGTTCCCTGACCTCACCCTCACTGAGCTGAGCTGTGGGTCGGGGATCTGGACTGGGACAGCCTGACTCAGGCTCCAGTGCTAGGAAGAGCCAAGGTCTTCTGGCTGAAAGGCCAGAGCTGCCTCAAACTGTCCCCCTATGCGCCCACAAGGATGTTCCAGGATGTTCTTGAAGAAGTGCACACATTGGCAGGAGCTGCTCACAGACTTCTAGCCAGTGGCTAGCTTTGCCCAGAGAGGGGTATGGGATGAGATCTCTGTCGCTAGTACTGGAGCCTATGAATCAGGCTGAATGATATCGGCTCGGCATTTTGTCTGCATTTTGAGCCATAAAGGCCACAAGGAAGGACTTGGCTGTCCACACTCCAGGCAGGGTAGAGTTGCATCCAGGTTGGGGACTACTCAGCATCTCAGATTCTGCTGCACCTCACTGGCCTCCATAAGCAGGTGATAAGCAGGTGGGCTGGTGGCTGGGGTTGGGAACTCATGGGCAGGGTTGTCTGAGATAATCATTGGGAGGCCTTTGGCCGGAGAACTGCTCACAGAGTCTCAACCAGCCTGCCGTCAAGCCCTGACCTACATCGAAGCAGGTTCAGGTCCTCTGCCCAGGGAGCCTGAAAAGGGGCAGGAACCGTGGGCTGACCTGCTGGGCAGATGACAGCTGCAGACCAAGATGGTTACATGCCTCCTGAGGCCACATGGATGCCTCTGAGCATTAGGGGATGTCCGGGCTGCTCTTGGAGAAGTGTGCATCAGCGGGAACCACCTACAGGAGAGGCATCCTAGGAAACTCGGACTCATACTCTAGAACTATCAGGAAGCCCCCAAGTGCCACAGCCACTACTCTTAA
The DNA here is from genome assembly GCF_907164565.1 of Psammomys obesus. Lineage (NCBI taxonomy): Eukaryota > Metazoa > Chordata > Mammalia > Rodentia > Muridae > Psammomys > Psammomys obesus. The sequence continues at coordinate 3,344,555 of NW_026591918.1, read as the reverse complement.
GCAGCAAAGGCCATGGCTCTGGCATGCAGCTCATACTGGGGAAGAGACAAACCTGCCTCTCTCCAGTCCATCAAAGAATCATCTATTCTTCCTTTGACCCAGGCTCAGAACACATGACCGACAGCATGGTGTGACTGGATGGGAACCTCATCTTTGCCACTTCCTGGGCTCTGTGGTGCTGGGCAAGGAACTTCTTGGGGACTGTTTCCTCATCTGTGAGAGGTAGGTCCGTGAGAACCTTCCTGTGCTGTAGAAGGGCACCACCAATTCTACAGAAAGGCTAAGGGATGCTTAGCACAACATTTATTATGGCTGTTACCGGGGCAGCAGGGGGGTCCTGCTCAGTGGAAGGTTCTGGGCCCTAACCACGGGTAATAGACTTGGCCCCTCCCATGGCTGGCCCAAGAGCAGGTCTAGAGCATCGGTGTGGGGTTATTTGTTCCTGGAAGAAAGGCCTATTTCTCTCTCCACTGGACCAGCCACAGCTTCTAGGAGTTCCCATTTATGCTTCCCGTCGCAATATGCCCCAAGGATCTCACAGCTACTTCTCCTTTTCTAGGGGCTGCAGTCTTGCTCAGGAGGGCACCTGCCCTGGGGTGCCTAAAACAGGGGTCTTGGAACCCACTCAGGCACTTCTCACTTTCAATGACAGGGACCATAAAGGGAATTTTATCCCTTGATGTTGCTTGCAACCTCCCTCCTCCTCTGCTGACCTGGGGTGCTCAGGAGGGCACTTTCTCCTCTCCTCTGAGACCTTCAAACTGTGGCATTAACAGCCTCGAGGAAGCTCCGGGAACAGTGCTGGAGGTCCCTGGTCTGAAACTGCCGCCTTACACCAGAGGCAAGAACACAGAACTGTCTGGGGGAGGCCCAATGCTAGAGCTGGAGCCAAGTTAGAATTACTGTTGGGGCACCTAGGGAGCCAGGGGAGCCAGTCTTGACCTACAAATAAGCAGCTGGACTTCAGCCTCCTCATCTGGGGCCATTGATGGCTTAAGGCCTGGGTGAGTTGGCTACATACCCGTAATTGGTACAGGCAGTTCAAGAAGCCTGGGCACTGGGGACTCTGTGTTCCCCATGACTTCTACCACCACCCCCAGGAGGTCACAATCCCTAGCACGCATCCCTTGAGGACTCTGGCCACATGTGCTGGAAGTAGTGGCTGGAGCCCAGATTTATAAATTCCAGACACAGGAAAGCCCTGTTCTTTTTAAGGCTCTAGTGTCACCCAGGCTTGCATAGAATCCCGCCTCTCCTGTAGCCTCAGCCTGCATGTCCCTGAGCCTCAGTTTCCTCACTGGTGTGGCAGGGAGAGAGAGGGTATTACTGAGTGAGCCAGCCTTCCCTCAACGGGTGGCCAGTGAGTCTGTAGGAGGCAGCTAAAGGACCAAAGAAGAAAGGGTCATTGCACTTCTCCCCACAGTTTGTCCCCAGGAACTTCACTGACCAGCACCTTGTTTGTTCAGTGCTGGGGTCCCTGTCCAGCCTTTGCCTTTCACCTTTCCCTAACTTAGGCCAGCTGCCTCTCATTCTCTGAGGTTTCCAGCAGGCTAGCTGCTGGAGAAGAGGGGCGAGGCCCACACAGTGCCCAGGTGGCTGGATGAACTCTAGGAGAAGAATAGCCCTCAGCAGGGTGGTAGGCAGAGAGGGGCATCCCCGACCTGCTTTACTGTGTATGGCCAGAAACTAGCCAGGCCTACCTTCCTGGGTGCCCCTGGACTGGCGCTGGATGGTGCCAGTGGGTTTCAGCCTCTGCATCTTCCTGCACCAATTCTGAATGTGATGTCAGCTCATCCATCCCTGCGCCAGGGCACACCCAGAGGAGGCTGCCTCCCTGTTCTGGAGGAGCTGGTGATCCTTAGAAGCATGGCAGCCAGGCCTTCTTGTGGGAATAAGGTTCTCTTCTTCACAGAGCTGGGGTTTCCCCTGTTCTTTTAGGAGGAGAGGCTCTCATCTCCTTGATTTGAATACATTGTCAGGGTAAGGGGTGACACTCTTACCTGCCCGTTCATCCTTAGGACTGGCAGAACACACATTCTAGGGACCTGGAAGGCACCAGGCTACCCCTTGAGGTGAGCAGTCTCTTCATGCTGCTCCAGCACCCAATACTAGGCTTGCAGACATGCCAGTATTACAGTTTGAGCATGTACCCATAGTCTATGTGTTAATAGCTTGGAGGTGGGGCCTTCAGAAGGAGTGTAGGATTCAGTGTGGGCCCAAGGAGGGGGCCCTATTGATGGCATTAGTGGCTTCACTTCAGAGCTCAGTCTAGCCATCAACACCTTCTACCTCATTGGGAAGCCCCTAGCAGCTGCTGCAGGCTACACCCAAGGACCTGCCTTGGCTGGTCTGAGGCCATTATCACTTCAAAGTGTCTAGAGTCTCCCCTGACTGAGAGCACTGGCTTGCCCATTATCACCTCATTCCACTGGGATGAAGGTTGGGAGAATCCTGGGTGCTGGAGCCGAGCCCCCAGATCCTTCAACCTGGGTTGTTTGGAGCTTTTGGACACAGCATTGTCCCATTCAGAGGAGCAGCCCACACACGTGGGTGGAAGAGAAGAGGCTGCCAGCCGGCAGGGGAAACCAGCCTAGCACGCAGTCTGATGACACACAAACTCAGCAATACTGACTCACACCATCCAGCCCATGACTCCACCCACTATCAGTGTTTCTGGGTTGTGCCTAAACCTCCATGCAGCAGCCAGAGACCCTCCCACAAAGAGCCATGGAGAGGTGGGGAGAGGACAATGGCATCTACCTAGGGCTAGGTGGAACAGGAAGATACCCAAAGGAAGAGTTGAGGGGCATAGTGACAGCCTGGGACAACCACTCTAGTCCACAGGAGAGCCAAAGCTGGTCTGGGCCCCTGATGCCGGCATCCACTCGGGTTAACTTTGTCCTCTTCGTGACTCAGGGCCCCATGCAGACTTCTCATTGCTAATTTTTTTCCCTAAGAACCCATGACTCCTCAGTCTAAGGGGTACTATCCTCCTCCCTCTGCACCTCTGTTCCTGGGAAGGCTCTGGTCTCCTTGATCTGACTTGCAGGGATCATCCCATGACACCAAGTGACAAAGGCTCTGTGAGGCCTAGTTGACAGATCCTGAGGCTGCGGGGTTTCTGTGTTAGGGACTTCCCCACTGTTTTCACCTGGCATATGAGTTCAAAGTACACCCCTATCTCCCCTTCCAAATCACAGTGGCTTGAACCCACTTTCCTTGAAGTCTTAATCTTCTCCTTGGCCACCTTGGGACCAGACACCTAAGTACACACTGAACTGGGCTGGGCTGGGGGCCACCGAGCTTGAGGAGGCATCCTAGGTGTAGGAGTATCAGCCAGGAAGGAGGAGGAAAGGACCTACTCACAGGACACACACACACACACACACACACACACACACACACACACACACACA
>NW_026591918.1:3259485-3341129 GCF_907164565.1 Psammomys obesus | reverse complement strand
CACACACACACACACACACACACACACACACACACACACACACACACGCAAACTTCCACTTACAGATCTACTGACATGACACACCTGCCTAAGCAAGACAGAGCTCAGAGCTCAGACATGGTCCACCTCGTGGGCTGAGAGATGGAAGAAGGGACTCCTCATTCTCAGGAATGTGTGTGGGGCTTGTGAGTGGTCACCCAGATCAGGCTGTCCTCACCTCTCCGCCAAGAGCTTCATTTCATCAACTGCTTATGCTAGGCACAGTGTCTACTTCTCCCTGGCTTTTTACAGACGAGGCCCAGAGCAGACAAGTGACTTCCCAAAGTAACCGGACAAGGAATATGGAATCTGGGCCTCTGGCTTGCAAGCCTACCCTGAGGCCTGAAGGCCAGGGATTGTCTGAAGGAGCCCAGTCATGCACCACACGTAGGGTGAGGGCTGGTGCAGACTGAGAACCCCTACCTATGGGATAGCATGGGAAGAGTCAGAGCAGGTCAGGGCCAGGGCAGACCCTTCCTTTCTCAAGAGGGTAGGATTCTTGGTGGTGGCTCCCACGGGAATAGGAGACGCTTCAGTCGGGAAGCATGGGTGGGCCAAGGTAGTGCTTGGGTAGGGCTTCCTGTGGGGATGACCCGTGTGCCTGTGGTCCTTGGGACAGGACACACTTCATTGTACCTCATCCCTGGGCTAGACCTATCCTCCCGCTGGCCCTGGCTTCCTGCCCCGTCAACTCCACCCAGCCCAAGGGAAAGGGAGTGCTTCAGAGGCCTCTTCATAGCTAATGCCTTCTGGAGGCAGGATGGACTAGGAAGCCTGGAAGGCTTGTCCACCATGGCCTCTGACCTCTGGGACCATTTGTTTCACAGGATGAGGCTTGATAAAAGTACCATTGGGTTTCTTCCCTGAGATACAACCTTGGACATGGCCTTTGGAAATTAACTAGACCATCCTAGCAGCATGCAGGGAAAGGCCCATGGAGTCATCTATGCACACTTGGACTCTAGCAGTGTAGGTGACCCCAGCCAATTCTCTATGGCTCAGGAGTTGGAGCTACATCAGGCTGATGGTAAAAACAAAAAGAAGTTGGTGGCCTGCCCTGGGGGCTTGGGGAATATAAACATGGCCCTCAGTCCCTCCCTGGCCCCTCATGGCTCCCCAGCCAATGGGAGGCAGCTGCACTAGGTTTCCATCAGTCTGCTAGAGGCCCACAGCCCTCTCCTGTTCGTTGACAGTGGGAGGGATTAGGCCTCCCCTGGCACCCAGTTCTCTTGCCTGTACATGGATGCCCAAGCACTTTCCCATCAAGGGTTAGCCCCAGCAAGCCTCCAGGCCCTGGAAATCCTGACAGGTGGGAAGGCGCATCTGCTAAGCTTTGGCAGAACTGACATGAGCCACACCCTGACTACTAGTTGTGGATAGGAGGCCTGATCTGGACTGTTGGGATTTCTGAGGCAGGAAGCCTGGGAGGGGCTTGGAGATGCTGAAGGCCAATGGTCTGTGGCCTCAGGCAAGTGGGGTGGAAGAAAGAGGTCAGACTTCAGCCTGGCAGGTGGCCAGCACACTAGAACTACCAGATGACTGTGGGCAGCAGAAGCCCAACCCTGGAGGCGTAGTGTGTAAGCCAGAGTTGGGAATAAGGTCCAGATGGCAATGTAGGCTCTCGCCTCATCGCTCTGCAGCCGCCCAGAACTCACACGCAGGTGTGAGTGGCAGCCACTGGCTATACCTCTCTAGACTTGCTCTACACATAGGTTCCCTATTTATCTTCTTCATGTTGAATATTGCATCCTTACATGTTATCAGGGCAGAGCCTGGCGATGGCCTGCATGATGTGAGGTGGCCCTCGGTACCTCCTCATCTTGACAGCAAGTACCAAGCGACCCTCTCCCTCCCAGAGTCCAGGTATCTGTACCCAATTCCTAGCCACAGCTGCTTCTTCTAACATGCCTTGCCTTCTTGACTCCTTTGGACCATCTCGGAGGCCACCACTGATTTGGCAATTGGTACCTTTAGGGCTGGCTTTCCTGGAACACATGGATGACAAGGACACATGCCAAGAAACATTCATCAAAGAGAGGAGAGAGAGAGAAGAGTCAGCCAACAAGGGGTTACAGACATGAACACAGGTCACCAAATTTGGTTCTCTCACCACCCAAAGGCAACTACAGTTCTTCTTCTAGGCCTGGGAGAACAGCACAGTTCCTAGAAAGACTTGGGAATGCAGTAAAGACCAAGTGAGGCCCATTCTGAGTGATTTTCCTGCCTGGAGGGCTCATAGAAGATCCCAGATGTCCAGAGGTCATCTTGGCCTGCATGTCTGCCAGCTGCATGCAGCTGCTCTGGCTCTACCTCCCTGCAGGAAAGGGCTCCTCGTCAGCTAGAAACACCCTCTTGGTCCTCAAGGAATTCAGGTCTCTCACCTGGCCTTAGTAAGCTCTGACCCAATACTGGGGCTTCATCATCATGAAAGGTGGAAGGTAGGATAGGGCATTTCATGACATAGGGTCCTCACCAAGGAAGGGGATTGATTGATCTCAGTTTACCAATGCCAGACATGGAGTTCCTTAAAGGTTCTAGAGAAACTCTTTACCTCCACATAGACCAGGGCCTGACACACAGTAGGTACTTAACACATATTCAGTGGCTTTCTGGCTATGCGTGGGGCCACAGTAGTTGGAGGCAGCTTTCATATACAACCTCCCTCTCTGGCTAGGATGTTGCCTTTTGGAGCTCTGCATTTCCAGAGCTGCCAGCCTCTCTGTGTTGGGGCTGGGATGGTTTCTGTGGTCAGATGGGGCAAGAGCAGGCTAGAGATCCTGGTGGAGAGGATATGTACAGCGCTGGCCCCAGCCTCGTCTTCTCCACTCTAAGCCTAGGTGACCTCGGGCTCAGGCCCCTCCACTGCACTACAGCTCCCATCTTCTGTCCTTTCCTGCATGCCACAGCCTCCTTGCTTCAGCTGGCCTGAACTGCTTGCTTAGAGAAACGGGGAAAACAGCCACATGATGGTCAAGTTTCCTTGCTCTCGAATGCATGTAGGCAGACACAACCACTCACTGTGGGTCAGGTGGCCACAAGACCCAGCAGGGCAGGCTGGGCCAGCTCAGGTTTCTGAGTCTCTGAAGGACAAGTGAACAGTGGCCTTTCCTCACTTAGGGAAATGCTCTTTGCAAACGTTTCTTTTCTGCTTCCTGGCCATGCTGGATGGGAAGCCAGGACTGTGAGGGACAAGGTGGAGAGGTCAAGGAGGGACCCGTACCCACCCAGGTCTTTGTCTGTTGTTTTCCTTCCTCCCTCTACCTGCCAAGGGCAGACACATGCCAGGTAGCCCCTGTGGCTGCCAGCAACTCTCAAGTAACAGGGAGAACCCAGAGCCAGGACTGGGGCTAGACTCAAGGCTCAGAAAGGAGACCTCAGGAACGAAACAACATAATGTAAGTTTCATAGCTGGGCTCCACAGCATAGCTCTGGAGATGTTAGAGGTCAAGGTAGGAGTGCTTGCTGCTACCCAGCAGGTACACTGCTGCCTTTGTGCTTTGCTTGTCAAAGTTCCATGGGGAACTTTGAGAGTTTTCTCTCTCAAGAGTTTTCTCTCTCTCCCCCTCTCCCCCTCTAGTGTGTGTGTGTGTAAGGTCTGTCTTTCACATACTACCCAGAGACATTCTGACTCTTCCCTTGCTGGTGGCTATGTGAGTGCCTATAGCCAGCTTCCACCTACTGCAGCTCAGGCCTGGCCTGGATATCAGGACCCAGTGGCAAAAAGCTGCCTATAAAAGCAAGAGAAAGCAAGAGAAAAGTGAGAGACATAGCTGAGGGTTCCCAGATAAAAGGCCCCCAGTAAGCTCCTCAATCTATCCTCACAGTGGCTGAGCACAAGGCCGCCCATCACTCCACTTCACAGATAAGGGCAGGTGGGGGTGTGGCCGACAAGAAGGCTGCTTATCAGTGTCAGATCTCATGCTTCTCACCCATGTCCTGCTCCACAGCCTCCTAGGGTTGGTCCAGGCCCCTTACTCAACCACATTGCCAAAGCCAGACTCTGGTTTCTTGGAAAGATGCTTGGGATCCATGCCCAGGACCCCACATTCTCCACATGTTGGGGACCCTAGGAAGCAGTCCCTATATATTCCTTGTACTGACTTAATGGCACAAGGGGAAGGAGAAAGGGAGTGGGGGACAGAGAGAGAAAAATTGATGATGGAGAAGCACTCACTGGACTAAAAATGGAGAATAGAGTGGGGCAACGGAGTGAGACCTGGGTGGGCAGAGGACCTGGGACACAGAGTGAGGAAGGCCTGGAAGAAAGAGAAATAAGAGCTGGTGGGAGGAAGGAAGAAGAGGCGGAGGGGATGACTCAAGAAAAATGAGAGAGCAAGAGAAAAGAAATCTGGTGGATGAGGAGGGGAAGAGGGAGGGAATCAACAGGAGGAGGACCAGTGAGGAGCATGGGGGAAAGGCAGGCAGGTCAGTAGGGAGTGGGTGCTGGGAAACAGAGAGATGATAGAAAGCAAGCCTGCCCACCAAACGTTAAATACCTAACAGGAGATGACAAATCAAATGGGAATTACTGCGGTAAAAACATAATTAGAAACTTGATTGAAGTTAAACAGAATTTACATAACACTGCAAATTAACTTTACACAACTATTCACTGGGAAGGCGAAGAAAAGGCATTTCATTAGTAATCTATATTTAAACAATGGGCACCAGAAGGCTTTGGGGTTCAGAAATGTGTGCCTTCAAAAGGGGAGGATTGCTGGCAAGTTTAATGCAGCAGGTGCTGCAGGCAGAGAGGGCAGAGTCCGAGGTGCACTGTGCGTTCACCTGGGGAGCAGGGTACCAGGTGGGAGTCTAATCCTAGACCTGATTGATTGCTGTGTGATTCTGGGTGAGAGTCTTGCTTTCTCTGGTCCTGCATTTCCTTACCCCCACAGTGAGAATCCTGAAAGGTTATGCCTGGGTAGTCTAGAAGCATGTGGGAGATGGTAGAGCTTGTTTTAAGTTTCTATACTTCGGGTTCGGTTCAAGGGGCTCTCCCCCACAAAGTAGCTGCAGCATTCTGTACACTCTCCTCTCCAGCTCTGGTTTACCAATCTGTTCAATGGCGATAAGTCCAGCCCTGCCAGGGATCACCAAGGCAGGAGGGGATTAAGACAGAGACAGGTGGAGGGAGGCTTAAAGAAAGTGAGTCTGAAGGCCTGGGATTACTTGGTTATCCCAGGGGTATGGTAATTAGATTACCCACAGTCTCCAGCCATGGAGGCCACACAGAGCCCTTAGCATCAAAGCAGCCTTGGCTGGCTTCCCTAATCCTAATACAGAAGCACAGAGCACCCCTCTCACTCTGTCCCAAGAAAGGCGAGGTCACCAAGTCCTCGTTCCACACAATTCTCAGACTCAGAAATGTCAGAAGCCAACAGCTCACCACCTCTGTGAATGTCAGCTTCAGCTGAGGGCAGGCCTTGCTCCTGGGCCTTCCATGTCTAATGTCCAAAGCTTTGCCCTTCTGAGCTCCTGCCTGGGCTGAGGCCACAGGCAGGGCAGCACTTCTCTCTAAGGAGTTCCACATTGCTCTGCCAAGCTGCAGGTTGTTAGCCACCCCCATCCCAAACCCCACCCTGGCCTTAACTGCACTTCCAAAAGCTCTTGGTGATGTGTGTGTGTGTGTGGGGGGGGTGGAGACCCACTGTTGCCCCTTCTGCACATCTGCCCTGGGGCACATGAGGGAGCTGCAGGGTCATTAGAGAGAAAGGAGATGACTCAGGAACAGTCAGTGTGCTGGCTCCTGCACACTGCCAGCATGGGGCAGCTTCAGCTTCCAAAGTCCTGCCATGGTAGCAAGGGGGGGATGCCTCTGCTGCCCCACTCCACCCCCACCCCCATCCTCAACACCAACACGTGCTCTTTTTGTCTCACCAGTGGTAGGGGACATACTGAGACAACAGAGCTTAGGTAAGAAAAGAAAATGACCCAGGGATAGGACATAGTCCCCTGCCACCCCACAGTTCCCTGACCACTGGGCTGGCAGTGCAATCCTTCTGCAGTCCTGGAAGCTAGTTCTCTCTTTTATTTTAAAGCAAAGATCTGCTCCTGCCCAGGGATGCAATAGGGAGTTGTTTCTGTCCTTCCCTTGCATTGCCTCCTCCAGCCCTGTGTTCTGGACAAGTGCTACAGAAAGAGGCATAACCGTGGGCTCAAGACCCCTAGATGGGCAGGAGGTCAGAAAGGTCCAAAGGACTTCTCAAGGAGCGAGAAATAGGCAGACCTTAGCGCTAGAGGCCTGGTGGGGCGTTGGCCGATGTATAGAAGGACAGGACATGGGCTCATTGGCTGCCCAGCGGGATGCCCACCTCCGGTCCTCTCCACCTGTGTAGCAGGAGGAAGTCTCCAGTTTTTTGTTTTTCTCTAACAGCCATCTCTGAATACTGCTGCCCTGTTAAGGCCTCTGAACCTTTGTGCATGTTCGCTCTGTTATCTCAGCATTGCAGTGTCCTTCCCTGCTTTCCCGATGACATTTCTGTCCACTTAGAGCTAGCTCTGCTCTCCTCTGCCTCCCTGGCTGCACCTTCATGACATGACATCCATTCCTAGCCCCTCTCCATCTGTGTTCTTTCCCATGGCCAGATGGCTGTGACTCAGACTCAGACTTCTGGCCTCCACACTTTCAACAAGCGCTCTCTTAGGGTGACCTCATTGGCTGCGTCTCTTGCAACACCAGTTACAAACAATCCCCCAGTGTGTATCTCCAGCTGAAGCCTCCCTCAGGCTCAGGTCTAGCTGCTTCCTGGCTCAAAGGTGCAGGGCTACCACCAGCCCCCTTAGACCCCGTTGAGAAGCCTCCAGAGACTCCACGCTCCTCAAATGCTGCCTCCACCTCTCTAATCCCCTCTCTTGTCTCCAGCTGAGACCCTCCTCCCCCTCCTCCTGCACTAGCCTCCAAGCTCACAAAATAACTCCCATAACTAGCTATCAGAGGCCCCTGCATTTCTTTTCTGCCTGCATTTCGCTTCTTAAAACCCAGGCTCAAGTAGGTAAGGTAGCTTAGAGTGTAAAGGTGTCTGCTATGACAACTTGAGTTCAATCTCCGAGAAGCCCAAATGCCCCAAATTGTAAACAAACAAGTAAACAAATAAATGTTAAAACAAAATGCCACCATCCCCTGACACATGGTATCTTCATGCCTTGGTTACTCACTGTCCGTGTCTCCTTGAGAGAATAAAAATCACCACCATGGGACAGTTTTATTCCCATTTATGCTGTCTTCCGTCTCAAGAGCACCTGCCCACAGAACCAGCACCCAGCCCTCCCTTCCTCACCTCCCGGTACAGTCAGACACTGCACACAGGCTTGAAGATCAGTTCAAGGGAGTTAGAATGGCTCTGAGATCCAGAGTTTGCTGTTACTGCATGATGCACCTTTGAGGGACAGGGCTGGAGCTGCTCTTCCATAGCCACCTGTGTAAATACCTGTGTGGGTGTGCACGTATGAGGGCCCGTGTAGGCTGGAGGCCAGAGTCACTGGATCCCAGTAGTACTACAGGCAGTTGTGAGCCATTTGATGTGGGTGCTGGGAAGCAAAGCTAGTTCCTCTAGAAGAGCAGTATACGCTCTTAACTACCCAGCCATTTCGATAGCCCTGACTTTTTTACTTAATTTTTGTATGTGCACACTTGGAAAAGCTGGAGGTCAATATTGAATGTCTTCCATATTCACTCTCCATCTTTTTTCTTTGTTCCTTTTTTTTTTTTTTTTTGAGACATGGTGTTACTATGTAGCTCTGACTGGCCTTGAACTCACTATGAAGACCAGGCTAGCCTTGAATACACTGAGATCTGCCTGCTTCTGCCTCCTTAGTAGTGGGATTAAAGGTTTATGCCACTATTGTTGGTGTTCCACATTGTTTTTTGAGTCAGGGTCTCTCCCTGAACCTGGAGCTCGGCAGTTCAGCTAGACTGGCTGGCTGCTGAACCCCAGGGATCCACCTGATTCCATTTCCCCTTCCTCCAGGACCAGTGCACAGCAGAGGAAAGCCACAAAGCAATGGGTCTAACATATATAGGCATTTCTAATGTGTTTCTGATATACTTTAATAAATACATAATCATAAAACAAAAATTTATGTTCTTTCTGGTTCTGATTTTAGAATCTGGTCACAAACTTCTAGAGTTTCCTGCACCAAGTTTCTGCAAACTCATTACAGTGAATCAGTTCTGTTTGCAGGAAAAACAAGGCATCAGGGCCAAGGGACGTGACAGAGACAAGGTCACAGAGTGCTGGAAGCTTGCAGCATTAGCCTCTCTCTCTAGCCCATACCTAGCCCCACACAATGTCAGGGGATGGTACAGGGTCTCCAGAGAATGAGGGGACAGAAAGAAAATGGCAATGCAGAAGCCTGGGGTCCAAGATGGTGTCTTTTCCAGCATTTCCTAAAGCTCTCCTCACTCTTCCATCAAGCTCCTCTGGACTGCAGTGGTCATCACAGGGGCTAGAAGCATCAATCTCTCTACGGATCATACAGGGAGCTCTAAGCAGAGCCCTGATCCAACAACCCACACTCCTAATCCTTGATCCTATGGACTCTGGGGCAGCCATCAGTTCTCTGTTGACCTTGGTCTCCCTATACACAGACAGGCCCAGATGATGTTGTGGCCTCACAGGTCTAGGGCCATCCTAGTGCTTTGCAGCTGGAGACCATGCCTGAGCCCCACCGCCTGCTCTCCTGCTGAGAACAGGATGTGGGTGTCAGGAGGTGAGGAGAGTGTGGGGTCGAGTTGGGAGTGGCCTTGGGTTGGGACTTCCTGAAGCCAGATCGGTTTACCACAGTCAGTTGGGCTCAGGACCGCACAGCTGTGAGTTATAAATGTCCCTTTCAGGGCAGGGTCTAGAGGTCCTGATGCCAGTGGAGAGAGCAAGTGTCTGTCGTGCCCACCCAGGAGTCTTCTCCAGCTAATGGCCTGTCCTCATGTGCTATGGGTTTTCTGTACTCCTCACTCTGGAACTGCTGATAATGAGGCTGACCCCATCTTCTCCTCTCTGCTCCTTACCCTTCAGGTGACAAATCCTGTGGTCTTGTTGACCAAATTGATCCTTGAGGGCCAGGCCAGCCCTGGGCCCCTACTGACACTAAACTCTGAACTTGGCACCCATCCAGCTACTCCACTGACAACCGTACAATTCAGCAACCTGTTTCCCGTAGCCTAGCCACCTTCCACTGCTCACAGCAGGGCACACACGGGGGAAGGGGGGCGGGGTGCCCAGCCTGCGTGCAATGGCCCTCAGCTCAGAAAGGCAGTGGCAACGGAACCGCACCCAGGCCTTGAAGTGCTGCATGTCCCTGGCAGGAGGTGTTCTTTTCTCCCTGGGGGCTGCCTGCAATCCTTCAGGCCATGCTCAGAGAACTTCATTTACGAGGCCAGCCTGCACACCACATGAGGTCCAAGGCTAAGGGGGACAATGCAGCCTCCTGCTGGGACCACTGAAGGAGGAGCACAGAAACAGGCACACTGACAAACTGTAGTTCAGGTCCATGTGGCTGAAATTATGCAAATTTGGAGGCCTTCTTGAAAAACACAGTAAAATTATAAATGTCTATTTAGCGTTAGAAAAATCAGAACAAACTCCTGGATTCCAAGGTATCCAAGTCCTGTTTCTGGTGAGGCTTCTTTAAACAATTTACCAGAAATACTTATAATAAAAAATTCCCAATTCCAACTCACTGCACCTCTCTACCTGTAACATTCCGTAGCTCCCAGGGACTCCAAGACTCCATCCAGCTTCTCCCTGTCCTTCGCTGGTCATCATAATGGCAATGAGACTGTGAGTAACAGCTAACTTTAAAGGGCCTTTAGCCCTCTCATTCTAAGTGCTTTATGTCAGCTGATTCATTTAACCTCATGGCATCCTAGGAAGTGCACACTGCACCCGTTTTAAAAGATGAGGAAACATAGAGAGACGCGAAGAGAACATCTCAAGGTCACAGCCAGGATATGAACCCAGACAGGTTGGCACGGTGCCGTGGCCCGTCCTTGGCTGGTCTTCTCGGGCACTACTCTGAGACGCTGGAGAGACTCCAACAGCAGCAACAACCAAGGATGGATGCTAAGCATACCCATTCATTTATGCATTCATTCATGAATGAAATCACCTACTCATCCCACCTGGCACCTACACCTCAGCAAGCAAGCAGGCCCCCTGCTTGCTTGCCTTACCATGCTGGGTCTTCCGCCTAGGAGGAAATGGACACTGCCTTCACTTGCCTGGGCAGGTAGATAGGGTTTGCAGTGAGAGAGGCCTTAGAGAAGGACTGGGCTGGCACCGTGATGACACAGTGGGGTGGAGGAGGGGCTGCTCAAGGTCACTCAGGATCTTGGTAGATTGTCTCCCATGTCACAGAGAAGAGGTAGCTGGAGAGTAGTGTCCACAGGGCCCAGCCCACAATAGCAGTGAGTTCCTGAGAGGTTTGTCTTTTGGAGGGCAGTGAGAGTTAATGGAAGCCTGGAGTCATGAGGCCAAATGATGGTGGAACAGGCTATGTGGTGGCTGATGAAGTAGAAGGAGGAGGAGGAGGCAGTGGCAGGTGTCTTTGGCCACACACGCTTGCCTATGTTCTTCCCCTTTGTCTGCCCTTGCCCCTGAAGCCTCCAGGCTCACCAAAGGGTTGAGGAAATAAGGGTGTCTGGCAGCTCTGGGGCCCCCTCCCACAGAGAGCATTTAGGAGGGTGGCCCAGGGCTCCACCAGGGACCCACAGTATACCATGGCCAAGCTAAGTATTTTCTAAGGAACATTCTGCAGCTTGCTCTAGAAGCCTCTCAGCCCCATTGTTCCTATTGAACAGAAGAGGAGATCGAGGTCTCAGAAGCAGTAGGCAGGATGAAAAACCTGGCTAGAAGCCACCAGAGCCTTGGAGCTATCCAGCCCTAGTGTCTTAAGACTGGCCTGGAAGACAGATAGTAGTAGGGAGCCAGCCAGGGGCTCACTAACCTCCTATCTACGACCTACAACACAAGTGATGCCAGGACATGGGCCTGTGCCCTGTGTCAAGTTAACCTGGGTAGGAAGCTACTTACCAGGTCCTCAAACTTATACTCTGTTTTTCTTGGGGGTTACTGTTTACAGCCAATAGAGTTAGGGACACTCTGGGATGATCCAGGAGTGTCATCAGCCCCTAGGATGAGGCAGGGTATCTACCGGCCAGAGAATGGTAGGCAGGACTCAGGTCTCTGGACCCCCAATGCCAGGGTCTGGCTCTGACTTGGAAGTCATTGTTACTCAGGCTCTTTCAGTGTGTCTTTTCCTCCGTCATCAGATACTACAAGCCCATCTGCACTCCCATCTTAACAATTTACCTATCATTATTTAAAGCATTTTAAAACAATCACCTTCTTTTTTACTTAGCCTCATTCAAAGTACCATTATCTGCCAAATCATGGGTCTTACATCCTAATTACACATATTTTCTAATACACATGAAAATAAAAACAACATGTGTGAAACCAGCCCCACACCTGCCTCCTGGTACATCAGTGTGGTACTGGGCAGGGTGCAGGCTTGCCATGGGGGAGCCTCTGCCCAGGTGGGGAGAATACCTCCATGAGCATAAGGGCTTCTGGGGAGTTGGAGCACAGATGGGAAGCAAGAAGAGGCAGAGATTTCTAGAAGAGCACCAGGGCTTAGCCAGGCTGCCCTTTTCTCCCGTGGGAGAGACAGTTTGGGCCTTGCCAAGTGCACAGCACACTGGGTGAGTACTAGAACGAGAGTCCACACAGAGGAAGTGGGGCCTACCTCTTGCTGGGAGGCATGGGTCTCAGTTTCCCCATATGTATGGGGGCATGAGCCAGGGTTCCTCCAGCTCCATTGGTCAGACTGCAGCCCAGGCACTCCTGGTATTATCTGACATTCTTGGTGTCCTGGGGCCCCAGACAGGCCCTCTGACCACCCTCCCCCAACACCCAATCAGGAGCCTTCAGCGTGCATCTGGGTTCCGAGTAGGAGGAGACAAGGTCATCATGTGTGGCAACTACAAGATTAGACAATCAGCTAAACACCAGCAAATTTGAATCCCATCTTTACAAAGAACAAATATAGTATTTACGTAAAAATTGTCAGGAGTTCCTCTTTTTTAATTAGCAGAAATAAATGCAAAATGAATGGTAACGAGGCAGCTGATGGATTTGGTAGCACAATTATGCCTGTAGTGGTGCCCAGTCTTTAAACATGGCATTCCTGGGGCACAGCAAACCCTACTTACACACTGTATTTATAAAACAACAACAACAAAAACCAAAGTAAGCAGGGACAAAGAGCATGGCCTGGCCCTGCTGGCTGACAAGGGTCCTGGCACTGAGCAGGGCCCAGAAGAGGAAGAGCCAAGGTGCCCAGCAGGGAGGAGGGGCTGTGAAGATACCACCAAGGCCCCGTGGGTCTATTTCAGGCCTGGCATGTGTCAAGAGAAGCTGAGAATGGACCTCCCCAGCAGGAAGTGGGCTGTAGTGTGCAAGGGGATAGTAGCAGCTGTCCTGACCCTCTGGGCTCTTTCTCTCCCCTGGTTGCTTATTTCCTTAGCTGGCTCTGGCCATTTACTGGGTATTTCTCAAGCTGCCACCTGAGGTACAGAGAAAGGGAGTATTTTTCTTTTATTCCTAACTTCTTGAGAAAGTAGATCCAGAAACAATGCTCTCAATACATTGACACTGATAAATTCCAGGCCAAAGGAGCACCCAGTGCAGGTGGGGACCAGAGATGTAGTTCAGAGGAAAAGATAGGAGTTGGGTTTCTGAGGATGCATAGAAGTTTTCTAAGAAGTGTAGCAAAGGGACCCGCATGGGAAGGGGAGCAGTCACTGCAGTCATGAATGCCTCAGGTGCACAGAGGTGGGAGAAGGAAGCCGGCTCTTGTGCCAGAATAAGGTTTTGGACTCCTGAAGGGGTCTACTTGAAGGGATGCTCAGCCTCCCCCTTATCAGTGCTTTCCTCAGTTCCCCTCCCCCACACCCCAGCATCACAGAGAGAGCCAGGTGGAAGGCCATTAGAGGCAGCTGGTCTGGCTCAGCAGAGCAAGCCCTGAGCAGAGGGAGGCTAACCTGATTACAGGAGCTGTCAGTCTGCAGGAAGGGAGGTGGCTGGGGTGGCCGGCCACTAAGAATGTGCAAGGAAGGGTGCACACTGGGCCAGCCTGGGGCCCTCAGTGAGGGGCGGTCTCAAGAAGCCTGGCAAGCACGGGACAGACAAGCCCAAGCCCCCACCCCCACTCCAACTGAGGTGCTGGCTACAACCAGGAAGAGCAAGCAGCTCCCTCCTCAGGGCCACAAGCTCTTGTCTCTAAAACAAAGAATGAGCTAGCGCGGGGGAGGGGCAGCAAACTGACCTCACTCCATCCCTGGGAGTTTCGTGCTGCCATTATCAGCATTTGGAGTAACTGAGGCCAGGCAGGCGCTCTGAGGTTGGCCACGCTCCCTCGTCTCCCACCAGCCCACCTCACAGGTTCCTCAGCGGGCTGCTGCAGACAGCCAAGCCTAAACCCTGCTCGGGGCCTGGGCTCAAGCAGACAGAAGCTCAGGGTGGGTAAGAGGAAGGCTGGCAGTGAGGGCAGCCTCTCTGTCACTGTGATGCTCACAGAAATGTGACTGGGAACCCGACTGGTTCTCAGAGTTCACTCTGCCTCCCTCATGGCAGGCAAGAGAGCCCTCTACCCTGGGAACAGTAGTCCCTGCCCACAGGAACTCAGAGAAGCAGGCAAGGCAGGGTTCTGAGAGCCAAAGCCCTGGGTGGCAGCTAAACAGTGTCTTTGAACACTGTGGGTTCCGACAGATTTCCCAAAGGAAAGCCCTTCCAACTTCTCCGGCATGGGCAGCTCTGGACCCTCCCTTACCTCCCCTCCCAGAAGTGGCTCAAATGGCTTTTACTGGCAAACTCAGCAGGTCTAAGGAACAGGTGCCAACTCCTAAGAAGGAAGGTGCTTAGGATTTTTACAAGTTAGGATCACACCTGGGGTCCTCTCTGCTCTGTAAGTCCTGCCTGGGGCCAAAAGCAATAAAAATCTTCACTCCGTGTCACTGGAGCAGTAGCAGGACATTCCTTCCACCCAGGGAGGGACTTGGGGTCTTCTTCAGCCCATGACCTCAGTCTCAAATGCAGGCAGCAGCTGAGGGCAGGGTGGGGCGAGGCCGGGCGGTGTCCCTAGGAAGCTTGGGGCACATGCAGGGCTGTCTAAGTGCCTCTCCAAAGAAGCACCGGGCGCCATTCATCAGCTGGTTTTCAGGGCTGTAAGAAATCAATGGCATCTGCACTGCAAACTCATCATTAGGACGGGAAAACTCTGCAATGGAATTGATTTGTTTAAATATAATAACACAATTTAACAGAGGATGATGGGGGTGGGGCAGGACCTCAGCAAAGAAAACACAGCCAGCCACACAGCTCAAAGAAGGCCTGAACCACAGAGGAGTCCGCTGCAAATCACCTCCCATGGTGCCTGCTGAGCTCCCCAGAATCTAGGGGGGTGCTGTCCCTGGCTCCAGGTGGCCCGGATATGTCCTCAGCAGCCTGTGGGTAGACCCAGGGTCCTGGCTGGTCACAGCCATGTTGTTCTTGAAGATGATTTTGCTTGAACATGGGTTCGTTCGACCAACACACTGTTATCAGCCCCAACCCCTGGGGATAAAAATATGTGAACCCTAAGGAGTAGTCAGATTAGAAGATGCTCAGTGGAGATGGGGTGACAAAGTGGCAACACAGACCAGCAAACACTGGCTGGGATTCTTGGCGTTTCAGGAGCCTAGGACAGAACAAAGGCAGGGGTGGGCAAAAGGGAAAGTCACAGCAAAGAGTGAGTAAGGCAGTTTTGGAAGATGGCTGACAGTTTGAGAATAAAGTACTTCCCTGTTCTGACCAAAAAAAAAAAAAAAAAAAAAAAAAAAAAAAGACAAGCAAAGCACTGTGCCTATCATCCTTATAATGTCCCAGGACCCTGTACACTCTTATTATGTCCCTTCATTCAATTCCAGTAGTCTGTGATGAAGACACTATTGTTACCCACACATCATAAATTATACTACTGAGGCTTATCTGGGCTACCCGAAGTCACATAGCCATGGAGCTGGGAGCACATGCCTATACTTACCACATGAGCCTGCTCCTCCCCACCCTTGGACGGATGCTCAACCCTCTCTAAAACTGAACATCCATGTGATCACACAGGCAGCTCAGCTCCAGCATCCGGAAGCTAGGCCTGAGCCACACTGGGTAATTGGGGGCAACAGTTCTAGGTAGTGTCTGAGAAGGGGGTGGTGAAACAGTAAAAGCTTTGTTGTTCTGGTCTAGAAAGCACTGAGTCCACAGTAAAGCTGGGAATGGACTAGGCACAAAACCAGGCCCACACAAAACCACCTACCACTGAAGGCGGAGGCTCAGAAGTCTCAGGTGGGCTAAGAGGCCCAAACAGCTCACAGAGCTCTCAGAGCCAGGGAGATGGCCTTGATGGCATCTTGTAATTTGGACTTTTCCCCAGTGGCAATGGAAAGCTGGGAAGAAAGAGAGGGTCGGAGAGGGTGACATAGAGGCAGCAACATGGCTGCTGGCAGGAGCAAGATAGTGAGAGGAACACAGACCGGAGATGATTAAAGGGCACAGGGATGAGGGAGAGCGGTGTGTTAATGATGTCACAGGCTTCTTCATGGGAGGTCCAGCTTTAGCATGCAATACAGTCTATATATCAGTAAGAATTGACCCAGAACCCCAAGAAGCACCGGCTCCTCATCCAGAAAGTGCTGGCCCCGGGGAGGGGCAACATAGGCCAGCAGCTGTCTCCAGCTCTGCTCTGTCCCTCTGCTGACACTTCTCCTTTGTCAATGACGTTCTCCATCACTGCACCAGAAAGGCCCAGCTAGGGCTGTGGGTGGGGCTCCTTCTTCCCTCCCTCCTAAGTTCCAGGGCTAGAGAGATGGATGAGTCCACAGGTAAGCTCTTACCGTGCATAGGATCTGAGTCCTATGCAGCGTGAGAGTAAGTACTTCAGAACTACTGCAAAGAGAGAGGCAGCAGTGTGTATCTGTGATGCCAGTGCCCTGACAGCAAGATGGAAGACAAAGACATGAGAATGCCCAGAAGCTCAAAAGCCACCCAGTCCTGTGTGCGCAAGAACAAACGAGAGAAGCTCTCTCAGACAAGGGGGAAGGAAGGCAACCTCCACATGGGACCATGGCTCTTGAGTACCTTGATCACATATCACAAACATGATAACAATAAAATAAGAGGTTCCAGAAATCTTCAGAAGGATGGGAGGAGAGCTGCCGAGGCCCTCTGTGCTAATGGGGGAACTGAGGTCTGATAAATAGCAGACAATAATCTATCAGCCAGCTACTGGGGCATCCCAGGCAAAGACCTGACTCATGTTCTAGAACCCTCCTGAGAAGGTTGCAGAAGAGCAGTTGGAGGGGAACACAGTGGTAGGTCTGGAAACATGGGCAGGGGTGACCGGCACCCAGCAGGGAGCAGTCTATAAGGCATGGGAGGGGCCAAGTCCAGACAGACCCAGCAAGTAAGTCCCCAAGCTGAGGGAGATCCAAGCAGTCTATGGAGGAGAGGCGCTCTAACCAGCCAGAGTTGGCTGTGTCACCCAGAAGAGAAACGAATCTCCAGGATTTGGAACATGTCACTAAACTAACACTGGGGTAGTGCTAGGCATCCTCAGCTGTTTGTCACTCTGGCTGGATTGAGCCTTGATTCTGGTTTTCAGCTCCACCCCCTTTCAACCGTGGGTGGCCTCTCTGTGCCTCAGTTTCCTCATCTGGAATGCAGGATATAATAGGACCTGGTGTGGGGAGGTTTGAAGACTGAATTCGGCATCCCATGTGCTGTGCTCAGCAGCTGACACCAGTCACTCAACACAGCAGGTGGCCACTTGTCATGACCACCAACTGTGCCACTAGCCTCGCTAGCAGAAGGCCAGCCGAGACGGACACGTTCGGCATGCACGAGGACTGGATGCACTTTTCTGCGAATTCATGTGCTGATGACTGAGCCCTCACATTACTTGGGGTCGGTTAGATCATTATACTGTTTCAGTTGAGGAAACCGAGGCACCCTGTTGTAGACCATGTGCCAGGCACAAGCCCAAACCTGGAAAACCACTTCTGTTTCTACTGGGTTGTGTCCAAAGCCAGCCAGCCACTGGATGAAGGCCAGTGTCCACATACTTCTGGTCATGCTGACCCAGGACACGAAAGAGACAAACACTGGCTAGGCAGGCATGGCAGGCCATGCTGGAAGTGTACAGGGAATGGGCAAGAGGCCCTGACCTGAAGGACGTCAAGTTGCCAATCCTTAGCCTGTTCTGGAAAGTTCCTTTCCTGTTCCTGCAAATCATTCTCATTTATTAAGTTCCCAGAGTAGCTGTATGAGAAAAGCCCCAAGAGGGACTCAGAGTCTCAACCAGCCTTTTCTATACGTCCTTGTCATACTCAATGGTCACGTGATGCTGTCCATTTAAAAAATGGAGATACACACAGGCTCTCAACGTCCATGCCAAAGCCTGGCTCCTCTTTATTGCTGAAATGTCAAAGATGGACAAACAGTACTGGGATTAAGGCCTCACTGTGTCTGGGTCCAGCACAGAGCAATGACAACTGAGCACCAGATCACTGGGGACCAGAGCATGCCCCCTGCTGGAGTCCAGGAATGGACCACTGTAGACAGGGAGTGCCCACAGGGAGGAAAGGAAAGGGAGGTGTCAGGCCTCTGCCTGACAGCTGGAGGACATAGAGGCCTGGTAGAGATTCCTCCTCAGACTGCAAGGTGGGGCCAAGGCAGGAAAAAGGTCACTGAGGTGGGGAGCAAGAGAAGGCTGGGCAGGGGCTGTGGGAAGCCAGCCCTAACTATTTTTAGTATCTTGATGCAAGAGGGAGAGGCCCTTCTCCCTACCAGGTAAATGTCAGCACCACCAGCACTTGTGGCCAATTAGAGCAGATGAAGTCCAGGAAGGAAGAAAGAGAGGCCTTGCCTCGTCTGGGCCTTCAGCAGCACTAGCCTGTGGCTTTCCTAATGTACAGGCAACATTTGCTTGGTCCCCAGAGGAGCATGGCCAGGGCCCCTGACCCTCAGCTTAATTTTGAATTGGCTGTATGTCCTTGGCCAAACATCCTGTCTTCTTTGACTCTAGTTTTCCCCATTGGAATCAGGCTTATACCCAGCTGGCATGATGAGAATGACATGAAACAAGGGTCACAGAGAGGCTTTGGGTTCAGGGACTTTTGCCCCCAGTTGCTGTAGGCAGCTGTGCACACAGCTAGGGTACAGGAGAGTCATGCAATCCCAGGACTTGGAGTCCCTGAGGCCTGTGGCTGTAGTTACTGACAGGAAAGAAGTGAGAACAAACGCTTGACACGCATTGTGGAGTGACGGGGAGGAGCCCGCATGGCCCTAGCACCGCCACTGATTAGAGAGTGGCGGCGGCCATATTGACCTCCCCACGCACTGCACTCGCACCAGAGTGTGCCCGCCTACCACAACCTTGGGGGACCACCTCTTCCTGCCGCCAGCTTCTCCCAGAAGGCAGGGAAGGTAGGATGCCCACATCAGGCCATTCTCCCAAGCCCACAGGTAGAATTACAGTAAGGCCAGTCCCTGCCCTCCCTGAATGGTCAAGGCTGGGAATCTCTTAGAGTCTTTAGCTGGCCTTCATTAGCCAGGGATAAGCCCTGAGTCCAACTGCAATTTCCTCGGCCAGTTGTTCCCCCCTTCTCGAGGACCCAGACAGTTCTGTCACTCCCTCAGCAAAACCCCAAGCACAGCTTGTGCTGACCAAAGGCAGATGTTCCTACCAAAGCCTGGAGGTGGCTCCTTGGTGCCTGAAGCCCAGGGAAAATCCAAGGGAAACTGAGGCACGGAAATGGAATATTAGGGAGTTAGAAGAAAGTTACAAACTCCATTCTTCTGGCATCTGCACCTCCAAGGCCATCTACTCACCCTTTTCCTTTATCACCCCCTCAGCCCTCTACACAGTCCTTGGAGCAGCCTGGCTGCCCAGCTTTTCCTGTGGCTTGGATGCTGGCGGTCCAGCTCAGGATCGGCTGAAGGCCCTTACCCTAGGTAACAGGAACACCATACCATAGCCTCGCAGAATGCAGGGTAGATGAGCACTTGGCATCCCTCTGTGAACGGAGCTGATGAGGACTTGGGTGAGCTCTGATCTCCAGTCCACTTTCTGTCCTTGTTCATGGCATCTTGACCCAAGTAAATGGGTCAGGGTGGAGGAGGTGTCACTATTGGGATGACCATGACAGAAGGCAGTGATGTGTTTTCACAGAGCTGGGCTCCTCGGCCCCTTCAGGGTGAGTCTCCACAGACAACTGAACATCCCTGGTTCCACTCTGCAGCCATAGCTTCTCAGTTGACTTTGCTTTTTAGTAAACACAGGGCTCTGGTCACTACTGCTGGTCCCCATTGTCAGCGTCACCACCGTCCATACAGGCAGAGTAGTTCAGGAAGGCAGTGTGCGTGGGTGTAAGGATGAAGTGCCATGCTGTGTGACTGGGTATATCTCTACCTCTCGGCCTCAGGTCTCCATCTGCCAAGGGGAACTTGGCCAGGTGGCTTCTGAAGCATACTCCTTCCCTGGGAGAGAGTGTGACATTTTGATGATTTAAGACAGCACGCAGCCAGCTTAGGATCCTTTGCTACAGTATGTGGAAGCTTTGGACCCAGAGACAAAAGGCATAGGCAGAGTTGTCCTTCACTATAAGAGTGGCCTGGGTATGGGCCTCATAGACAAGAGCAAGGTGAACTCCAGTCAAACCTCAGTGGGAGGAAGAATTCCCTGTATCTCTATGGGCCCTCGTTCCTGCATAGATAGTTAAGTGGTAAAGCCAGAGAGAAACCCAAGCTTGCCCACGTTGGGAAGGATGCCATCTACCCAAGTCATAGCCTCTTGTGTCTGCCATAATGAAGCTGTGTGTCCTTAGGCTAATTTCTGGGCTTCTGCAATCCCAACGTGTCCATCAGGAACATCCACCCCAACCTCCTGAGCTGAGTTCGGGCCCCTGAGGAGTGAGGGACCAACAGATTTGCAGATGATGGCAGAGGGTGGCACTTGGCTCTCCCTTGGACTATCCTCTTCTTGCCATTGGGTAGGTGGGCTTTTCCCTCCCAGAAAAGCTACTGGGGGCTTCAAGACCTAGTGGGGCCAAGTGTTCAGCTACAGCAGTAAGCCAGCCCCATTCCTGTTCCTCCAGCCTGGGAACCGAGGCTCTGGCTCTTATCTCCAGTATGGAGGCTGAGGCTGGACCTCAGTTCCCAGAAAGCAGCTCTTGCTCCCATTACAGAAGGAAGATGGGCTCTGGAGCCCTCAGGAGCTTCAGAAGCACCTGCTTCCAGCTGTGGCT
The DNA here is from genome assembly GCF_907164565.1 of Psammomys obesus. Taxonomy (NCBI): domain Eukaryota; kingdom Metazoa; phylum Chordata; class Mammalia; order Rodentia; family Muridae; genus Psammomys; species Psammomys obesus. Next base: position 3,320,755 of record NW_026591918.1, on the reverse strand, counting down.
GAGTAGATAGATCTTCCTGGCTGGTTGTAAGGCTCTCAGGAAACACAGACACCCCAAGCAGATCTGTGAAGAACACTGCATTGCTTCCTGCCATCCTCAAGGAATGCTCCTTGGCTACTTCCTTGGTCTTCATCCTCCCTGACTGGACAGTTCGGTACCTGTGCATCACAGTTCTGTGACTGCTACTTTAGACTCATGCTCATCCTCACCACCATTCCCTTTTAGCATGAGGGCTCAACATGGGTACCAGTGACTGTGACAGCCAGTCCGACAGCAGGGAGAACATATGGTTTCAGAGGAAACTAGGCTTGATCCCAGCTCCAGCAATGGCTGTGTGACTCTAGGGAGATTTCCTAGTCTCTCTGTGTTGTGAGCTTCCTCATCTGCACAACAGGACAAATTCAGCTTTCACTGCATTGTTGTTGCTTTTCGGAACTTCACCTTCTGTTCGTATAGGCTAAGGAACAGCATCAGAGAAGGGCCGGGACTTATCCTAGGTCACATAGCAGGTCTGGTGGAAAGGCAGCCACACCCTGTTGACCCCACAGGGTCAGGAATGAGCAGCGGGCTGTAGGCTATATCCAGCTCCAGGCTGAGTAGTGGTGGGGGTGGGGCAGGACAGGCTGCAGAGGCTGCTGGTGGAGGGGTGGCCTGGAGGCCACAAATTCCGGGCAGGGGCTGGGGCATGCATTCTCAGCTGGACTGAAGACTGACAGGCATGCCACAGGCGGCCCTGGAAGTCCAGTTCTGCATGACCTCAGGCTGGGCCCAGCCAGCCTCCTGCGTGCTGGCTTTGGCACCCAAGGCCTTTTCAGGCAGCCCACACTGTGCTCAACCCAAGAAGTGCACAGACTACAGGTGATTGCCAGGACGGAGGCATGACATCATACCCTGGAGCCTGGGGGCTGGTGGGGCAGGAGTGTGGCTCTTGTCATGTGGCTGCCCACGGAACGCAGGGAATCACCTCCTCAGGCACCCGGATCTCCCCAACCCCTTCCCACTATGTCTTCTCAGTGGCTCCACTGGCAAGCCTCCCTCTAGGAACTGCCCCTGTGTGGGTCCACAGAGCTAGGGTCAACCATGTCACACACCCCAACCTGCTACCCACCCCCCACCCCCAGGCCCTGCTAGAGGCATAGTGACCAGTGGACAACTCCCTCACCTGCAGATGGGGCTCAAAGAGGCATTGACACTAGAATGAGGAAATTCAAAAAAATGGAGAAATAGAGCCAGAGAGACCCCAAAGCCTAAGCCCTGAGTCCACATTGTTAACCATGTGATATTCAGTGCATCCATGCGGTGTGCCTTTTATACATTCCAGTCACAGAAGGACACCCTCTCCTCTACATCTGCCCTTTCCAGCTGTGATGGTTAGAAGCAACTCTCCTCTGTCCAGTTAGTGGCTTGCTCAAGCTTTGTGTGGGCTGAGGTGTATCCCTTCCGAATATGCAGGCCTGATGGCTGCTTTTACTCTGGTGGGCCAAACCTCCAGGACCTGCCAGGTCATCTTCAGCAGCCTAGAAGCCAGGGCCTCTCTAGTACCAGGCGTTGAAGTTAAAAAGAGGAAAAAGTCAGTCTCTAGGGCAGACTCAGGTAGGGCCCTCTACGGCCATCACCCATCTCATGGCCTGGCTGGATCCCACCACAGCCCAAAAGCTTGGAGAGGGTTTAGGTCTCACAGCCTCTATTTTGACACCCAGCCAATAGAAATAATGCCTTTTAGGAGAGCTAATGAGCTGTGTGAGCACTTTGCCCACTTCAGAGAACCACAAGAAATGGCACCTGGTTGAAGCACTGGGGTACAGAAGGCTGCATGCATCCAAGCCACAAGAACAAGTTGACAGAAACAGGCAGGGGGATGGGGTGGGGGAAGTCCAGCCTGGAGGCTCTGCAAGCTGAAAGCTCTGGACTTCACTGGAGCTTGGATGCTGCTGCTGCATCTTCCCTTCTCTCTGTCCCTTGTCACACATGCTGCCTGGTCTGGTGCACTTGGAAAACAAAACAAACAAACAAACAAACAAACAAAAAAAACAAAACCCAAGCTGCCAGTTTTAGGGGGAATGGGATTGGGGAGCCCGGACTCTAGGGCAGGCTGGAACAGCATAACCAAAAGAGTTCCTACAACCTCTAATGCAGCCCATGTCCAGCTGCTTGAGAGAAGATGGACTCTGACAACACAGAGCCCCCTGCTGTGGGAGTGGATGAGGCTCAGAGGCCAGGCGGCTTCATGCAGGGTCAGGAGGCCTGTTATGACTTTAAGCGGTGGGCACCTGCTTGCTTGCTTCCATGCCACTCCACTTCTGTGCAGGCCTGACTTCGTGGGCCACCCTTTGGCACATTGGTCCTCAAGCTTTAAAGGATCTCACTGTGCCATCACCATCTTGAAGTCCTTGATAATTTGTGAACAACAGGTTTTGATTTTTATTTTTCACTGGGCCCTGCCAATGATTACGGCTGCTCTTGGTTCTGACAGATTCTCACAGGCCCTCGGGTGTAGGCCCAAATAGCTGTGAGTTAACTTTGCTTCCCTAGGACTCTCTCTATAGGAGCTGTGTCCCTCTGCTTAGTTTTCCTGTTTCCCCTCTAAATAAACATAGTAACTTTCTCTCCTTCTCCAGGCCAACTCAACGACCCAGGGTTCAAGTCTAGGCTTTCTGCCTACTATAGATGCCATTCTTATTCCAGGGAGCAATCACAGCAGAAAGGGCGGCTTGGGTTCAGTGTGGTTAATCAATACCAATTCTGGCCCTGTCATTTCCTGTCTGTGTAGCCTATCCTCTCTAGGCCTCACTTACCCCATCCAATGTGAAATGGCCAATTCCTAGAGGGAACCGGATCAGAGAACGCCAGATCATAGAAACCAGCAGCCACTGTCACTTTGCGGAAGCCTTCTCCTTTTGCACTGAGTTGCCTCTTCTGAGGACACTCAGCCCCACCATCAAAAAGGTGCCACAGAATGGGGGACCAGGACAGGACTCAAGGGTGCACAGATCTGAACTTGAAGCCATGTTTTCCCAGGTGTGGTCTTGGGCAAGTTACTTCCTGCCCAAGGCTCAGTTTCCTCATCTGTACAATGGTGATGGTGTCAGCCGCTTTCTCAAGGGCAGTTTTGGAGGGGAAATGCTTGGCATCGTACCAGCACACAGTCAAGTGCCCACAGGAGCAGAGGACATTACTATTACTATGCCTACTGTTATGATCTCCATGAACCAGATTAGAAGGCAAATCCTTTAGCAGGAGGGAGAGAGCTACTAAGCCTACACAGGGCACCGACAAAAAGAATAAAAGCATGTGTCCAACACCCAGGCTAGACCCATGCCCTCTCCTTTCTGGCTTGGGAGCCCAGGAACAAAATAGAAACCGGGAAACGAGCCATTTCCCCACCCAGCTCAAGTCATATTGTCTATTTCAGGTGGCTACCTGCCCACCGCTCCGCGGAAGATTCTCAGGACCAATACAGCTGGCCCATCGACTCACCTGCCAAGGCTTCTGCCAGTGGATCGCCACTCAAGGCTGTTGCGATGCTGGGGAAGGAGGCTGTGGTGAAGAAGGTGGTGAGTAGGTTCTATGGTGTCTGAAAAGAGTGGTCACAGGTCCTGCAAGAGAACGCAGAGTGGACAGTGAGCTCTGGGTTCAGGCCTGCAGGCAAGTCCTGAGACCCCTAGCTGAACCCTAGGTCCAGCCTGCCTAGGTCCCTCAAACCACCCAGGAAAAAGGCAGCCACAAGCCCAAGGGGAGCTCTATGGAAACTGGGGGCTGTAGTTCCTCTTAGCAAAGGCACAGGGTCCTCAAATTCATACTTGAGATCCTAAAATCAATCTCAGTGCTGCTATAGCCTGCAGATAGATAGCATACCACCACTACACCCCCTCAGCAGGCCTCCTGGCCTCCAGCTGGGTCTCTTTATCTTTCCAAGTCCAAGTGGCCTAGGAGCTCATGCTAGGGCCTTCTGGGAGGCTCTCTCTGACCACCCGCCTCTGTTCTCTGCAGGTTTGCTGCGTATTGACCAAGTCTCTCCCAGATTTCCAAGGCCTTAGTGTACCTTTTCTGACATTGTTATCAAGGGCCACTGGGACCATTTGGTGTTGGATGGAGAAGAGGTGGGAGGAGGTGAGCAAAGAGGACAGCAATCCTGGTACAGTGAGGGTGAACCTGTGGGTCAGGTCCCATGAACCTTCAGTTAGAAGGCCTCCAGAGCATCCTCAAAGGTTTCCTACTCTCTGGCTCCAGAACATGGTAGAGATGTGTGTGTGTTCAGAGGGCTAAATGTTGAGGATCAGCTATGGAAGATGGGAAGCCCGTAGGGCTAGAAAAAAAGTGCCAGAGGAGAGAAAGCTTTCTCAGGACAAACTGCCCAGCCTCCCAGACAGACATCTTCCAGCCTGGAGGCCTGAGGTGGGCTCAGAGAGGGCAGTGCAGCTTGGACCCTCTTGTAGCATCTCCACAGCTGTCAATGAGTAAAGATGCCAGCAAGCTCATCTACAGGCCTTTCTTAAATTCTCTTCTGGACCCAAAACACTGCGGTTGGAGCACACTAGTATCTCCATTTTAGAGGAGGGTGAGGAAACAGCAGTATGGTGGGCTAGCCTGTGGCCCAGCAATTCTGCAGCGATTCTCACATTGGCCCAGTGTGGTTCATCAGTGCCAGGCTCAAGAGCCCCAGAGTGAGCACTTTCCACATAAACACAGGCAGAGAACGGGCAAATCAGTGCATCACGTGTGCTCCCTCAAAGTATCGAGAGGGTGTGACCCCTAACTCTACCAGCAACGCACCGAAATCCCACCAACAGAGTACTGATCTGAAAGCCAGACGTGGGAGCAAACACACTTGGAGACCTCTTTGACCAAGGTAAAGAAGAAAAAGGGGACTTGAGGCTGTATCACAGGCATGCTGGCTCTTCACCTGCAATCCTGTGCAAGCCTTCAAGCTTGCTTTGAGAAAACAAGATTCAGTGAAACTGGCATTTCACTGGTGTGAAGAGCCCAGCTACAGGAGGTCTACCTTCTGACCTTGACTCTCTGAAAGCTGTAGGACCTCAGAAGAAAGCATTCCACTTTGCCAGAGGGAGAAGCATCCCACAGCCAGCAGCCCAGTCCACTGCTCTGCCTCAGGGTACTGGAGGAGTCACTTGGCCTAAGGGACTCCCAGACTAGTAGGAGGGGCCTCTGGCAGAGCGTGCCTTCTTCCCCCGTCCAGGCCGCTCCTTTTAAAGTGGAAGAGCTAACTAAGAGCATTCTACACAAGTCATAATCCTTTGCATGTCAGGAGTGGTGTCTGAGAGGAATACACAGCCCTTTAGGGAGTATGGAATGTTGTGTTTCATGGTGGTGCAGTGGCTACACAAGCATGTTCACTTTGAGACAATTTATCCAGCTGCACAAGTAGGGTAGGACTTTTCTAAGCAGTTGTAACACTTGAATAGCAGATGAAAACAGTCCTGAGGCCCCAGCCTGAATGACAGGTCTAGCCCTTCCCTGGAGAGTCCTGCTGACCCACCTTGCTGCTCTCCACAGCTGCCTCACTCTGCACCCGGATGCCCTGCCCCTTCCCAACATGCCAAGTGATGCCCCCTCCAGGAAGCCTTTCTGGACCTCCCTCCCAACCTTTTCTAGGCCCACATGTGCTGACACAGTTCTGGGTGGGAGGTGACAGAGCCTATCTCAGGCAGGGATGAGTCTTTTTCTTCTGACTCCAAAGGCTCTTCAAGCAGAGGCCCATTGGGCTTATGTGGTATACTCTACTTCCTCTTCCCCCAGGGCAGAGACCCCACAGTGATTCTGTGGTAACACAGTTCATAGGCCAGCATGAGACAAGACAACATTCCTTCACTGTCATCTTCATCCCAGTAAAGACTGAAGGTGAGGCTGAACTTGGGGGTGCAAAGAGGTTTCCACGGTGAGGAGGTTTAAGGGCTTCTCTTACTGTAGATGACATCACAAATGCATGCCATTTTCCCATAATTATCTATTAAACTAAAACCAAAGAGCCTCGACAGGCAAAGGAAGAAGTGTGGAACCACACCAGGACTTTGACTTCTCTTCGATCCTTCAGGGTAGCCCTTCAGTCCCAGCCTGCACAGCAGCCTTCCCACCTTTTGGGGGTAACAGGGTCTCAGCTGAGCCCCAACTTTAGGGCCTAGGCACATACAACTAACCCTCTGTGGACCTCTTGCATTCATCTTCCCAGTTCCAGCTTTGTCCTAAATATATGTATGACCACTAACACCTTAGCTCCCACCCACTTGAAAGGCAAGCTAATTCAGCCATCTCTGATAGCTCTGCTTTCCCTCTTCAGTGGAAGGCATGAGCCCCAATAGATCAAGGTGACTATAAGTCTCGAGTCACTTTCTGTCTCCACTGTGCCAGCAACTATTCCTGCTCTGCAGCTACCTTGTCTACACAGCCCACAACACCTACTCCCTGCCTCGGACAATCTTTGCTAGGAAAGGAAGCCCCTACTGAGCAGAGTCATAGGTGAGCCCACGGAAGGCCAGGCTGGGTGAGGGAAGGACACCAGGTACCCCGAAGGAGGTCTATCCTGTAGGAGAGAAGACAGCTATACAAGACCAGCTGGAAAGGCATCTGTTTGTATATGTAGGGGTAGGTGGGGTGAGTACACCATTCCTAAAGGTGTGCAAGCAGAGGGTGGGCCCTGTGAGGTCACAGGGAGATCAGCAGCAAGCTGGACTTGGATTTCTCAAACTTCCCTGAGGACCAAATCACTCAGATGATTGCTGAGCCCACAGCGTCCTGTCCTCTCCCCGGAGAGAATGTGGGTCTGGAAGACAGCCCAGAAATTTAAATTGTTAACAAGACCTCCCAGATGATCGGCATCTAGAAAGATGGGGGCCACTGGTAGGTGACCTTCCAGGCCCTTCTGGGTCCAGGGACTATCAACTTTGAATATCCCTCTCCACCTCCGCAAGCCTCTCTGGAGGATACCAGCCCTCCAGGGCAGTGGCCTGAACACATCGTTCATTAACAATGATTCGAAAGTTTCAGGAAGCAGGAGGGGTAAGTTTGGGGGATTCATCCTATGGTGGTGGTACCAGCTCAGCTCCTTCCCAGGCCCTAAGCCTCCAGAGCCACAAGCTTAGCATGGGGCAGGATTGGGGGAGCAACAGCTGTTCGGCTGCTGCTCAGTGAGGCTCCAGAAAAGCAATTATCTTGCTCTTAGCAGAAAGGCATTGGCCCTTTTACACAGCTCCCCACCACACACACACACACACACACACACACACACACACATACACACACACACACAGACACACACACACAGCCAGACCAAGATGCCGTGGTGGTCCTCATTACCACCCCCTCTAGACTCCAGATTTCTGACTCCCTCCACCTCGCTCCTCTGAGCACACTTCCAACACTTAAATCATTTAGCCCGCTAAACCGGAGACGGCAAAATGGGTGCTATTTCTTAAAAACATACAGAGAGCGTATTAAATTATTGATAGCCATTAAACAGGAGGAAAATATTAAACAGCTCTCAGCCCTTATCAATCATTCATGCAGTTTCCACTGGGGTGTTTTCTGGAGTGATCACTCGGGCAGCCCCGGGAGCTAGCTCCTGCCAGCAAGGAAGACAGTGGCTGGAGAGAGGCCAGCAGCAGGCTGGCCCCAGCCCCAGCAGTCACCTTGGGTAGGGGGATGTGGGGACAAGGAAGTGAGGCTTTGCAATTGCAGATGTGCAACCCTCCACTCTTCCCCACATCATTAACAAAGGGAGACTCCAGCACCGCCTTCAGCAGCCTCTTAATTAAATCCAGCCTGCTTTTATTGGGCACCTACTATATATCAGGCCTGCAGGATGCACAAACAAACAAGCCTCAAGGCCCTCAGGGGCTAATGAACGGTGGTGGGGAAGCCATTGAAAGAAAGTGTGACTAGAGGCCCATGGGGAGGTGATGCAGAGAAGAGGGGAGAGCCGTGGCTGGATGAGGCTGTCACTGAAGTAACTCCTGGGGAAATTCTTAGATGGGAATGGAAAATTGCCCTGAGGATAAGTGGGGAATAGCATGAAGGGGATAGACCAGGTAAGGGCTGACCTGCTTGAGTGACAGCTGCTGGCTAGGGAGCAGAAGGTATAAGAGAGTGAGTATCACCCTCAGTATACACAGGCAGGTTTGCCCCAGCTGCTCGGGCCAGCATCCCCACCACAATGGTATGGCAGATCCATTTCCTGGCTCTGATTCAGGACACCTAAGCCAGTGTGACGCAGGCCTGAGGCTGTAGGTCCAAGGCCCTGCTGCCTTCAGCCACAGACAGGCTTGGCAATACTACCCTTGGGAGACAGGCTCCCCACTGCTGCCTAACCATGCCAAGGCCCCAGACACCAAGGCTGTGGGAGCCAGCAGACACCTGACACTGCCCCACCTCACAGTGAAGGGACCAGGCACAGCCAGAGGCCATGTGAGGATCCCAGGCCCAGCTGGGCTGCTCAGCCTAAGCCTGCCCAGCCTCGCTCGAGATGCCCAGCACACATTGGTCTTCCTGAGTGTTTTTCAGGGCTGTTGCTTGCAGCAGAGGCCCTGCCAAGAGTGGATCACACCCTTGTCAGAGCAAGCTGCCGTCTCAGGGAGATGTTTTATGGAGAGTAGATGTTTGCGATCACACCAGGGACTGTCAAGACATCACCAGGAGAATTTCAGTCTGCAAAGCAGGGGAGCGGAAAAGGGTCTCTTTCTCGGATGCTTGGACCTTCATGCAGGAAGAGTGGCCTGGGATTCAGGGAATATTCTTCAGGGTGCAGGATCCTATGGAGTTAGAGATATGGGTACGTACAAGCTAATGCAGAGGTAGGACCCTGAATCCAGACACCGCTATGCCATCAACTTTGCCTTCCTGGGCTCGACCTGTACACATTATGACAGATACACATTTAGACTGGGGAAAGCCACATGGTTCCCATGAGATGGGGGTGACCTCCAGGGTAGCTTTCTGCAGCCTGCCAGGAACATGGAATTCCTGAGGTTGATTCCAACCAACACTGCTTTGTTCACTCTAAGACTCACAGTGACATCATGCTTAGGCCCCTCCCTCACTTGTGTTCTTGCCAATGTCTCAAGGCTCCTGTCTATCCCTATCACCACTCACCTGTGCTGTTACATATGCCCTCTTCTCTCTAATCCAGCTTTCATACAGGTGCAGGGCCCTGGGCAGAACGTGGGAGCAGGCTATCTAGAAAGTCTTGCTGACCAGCAAAATCAAGACTCAAATGGGCAAATGACCCCATAATCCAAAACAAACACAGCTGGTCCTAGCTCTGACTTCCTGTTGCTAGCCCTTGCCACTCTCACACTCCCTCGTTCTCTCTCTGCTGTGTTCACAGGAGTCTCTGTACCCCAGTCATACCACACTTGCTCAGCCCTCCTGGACCGTCATGCCCCCTGGGCCTTTGCATATGACAGTGCGTTCTTTACCCAGCCGAGTCCTGCTCTCTCCAGCTGTGACTGCTGCACACTTTACACATTACCCCGAGACTGGATGCTGGTCACATCTGTTCTGAGCTAAATGCAGACAGGGTTCCTTTCATCAGTCCCTGGCACACAGGGTCACAGTGCGCTTCTAAGTTTGTGACACTTAATACCGCCCACCCCAGTTCCCAGCCCACCACCCAGAACCGGTTCTTCCTAACGGAGAACCTGCACAGTCCTCATGGCGAGTTTAAAAGCTAGTCTCCAGAGAGTGGGTGAAATGCTCTCAGTAAAAGTGATGAGACTGTATTCTTGGAGTTCCCGAGCCAAAGGAAGGGGCAGGCTTGGGAATTTCCAGGCAAATGCCAACAGAAATTGGCCACAAATGAATCATTAACTTTCAAGTTGAGAGCTCAAGTGCTTGTGCCAAGGTCTTTGACTCTGGCCTATGTGGGCCACTTGGCTTGGCTTGGCTCTGGCCTGAGGGCACCCCCGCCCCCGCCCCTACTGGCCATCTGCTTTACCCCATGGCCTCTGTTCAGCAAGAGGCAAGACCATCTGAGCCAGTGCAGCACCGATGTCAAATAGGAGAGGGTTTGCCTTTCACAGAGAACCATTCCAAACCTTTGTCCTTACACCCACACCCTTCTATCGTACTGCCCTCTCCAACTAGCCTAATCCTTCCAGTCCTTCAAGGTCTGCATGCATTCTAGCCTGTCTTCTATCTCAGTGCCAAGTGCCTGCAGCCCTGCCTATGTCTCTTTGAGGTCTACCTGAATTGCCCTGGGTGCCTAGCATTTCTACTAGGAACTTTGTCTACTTCTCTGCACTCTAGCAGCTGCCAGGAAGCTGGCACCACCAGGGACTCACTGGTAACAGGGCTCTGTTTGAATCCCACAGCTCTAAGCCCAGGGCTGCCAGCTTGCTGGGTTGGTTTAAAGCCTCAGCTCTCACCGGGCTGAGAAGGGAGGTGATCTGCTCCCAACCTCCTCAGGCTTCTTTTCAGGGCCTATGTCCAACTGCCCTGTGGACCAAAGGTAGCAGGTAAAGGTGACCTCAGGTCTCAAGTAGGGAAGCTATGTGGTGCCAAATGTCAGTTCCCTTGTAACCAGCAAAGACCAGAAACAACAGCCTCATTCTCAGTGTGCCACCCTGCAAAGAACTGGATGCCACATAGCTGATTCTAGCAGACAGTTAGTCTAGAAGCATAGACAGACTCTTACAAATAGGCATCATACCCTGGTGCAATGCCATTCAGCATGCACTCTTCACCTTTCCAGATTCAGGGCCACCCGAATAGCAGCAACACATCACTAAAGAGAGTGATAGGTGCGTCTGCCTTAGGGGTTCACTATATGTGACTGTGTATCACCCTATCCTCGCTCCACTTCATGGAGAAAAAAGATAGAGGGAGAGAGAGAGAGAGAGAGAGAGAGAGAGAGAGAGAGAGAGACTGCTGCTGCAGCATGAAAGGCAGACTCCAGGTTCCACAGAGACTTGTATGGAGTTAAAGAGGAAGTCACTGTCTGAGATCCAGATCAGAGTCGCTGTTTGAGAATATCGGTCCAGGCCTCCATCAGTCACCAGTGCCCCATCGACTCCTCATCGCTGTCCATGCTCAGAGCTTTGACACACACTGTGGGCATCATCACACCCATCCTTCCACCTTCTTCTCAGAGCCCTTTGTCCACCTGGTCCTCAAAATGACCCTGTGAAGTTGGGCCTGCTGGTTCAGGGCTGCAACCCTAGTACTCAGGAGGCCGAGGCAGCGATTTCAAGGCTGAGATCAGTCTGGGCAAGTTATTAAGAGTCTGCTTCAAGAAAGAGTGCTTGTTTTGCATGGTGAGGCCCTGTGTTCCATCCCTAGCACCGAAGATAGAACCAAGTCACAAGTACCTCTTGGCAGCTGGCGAGAGTCATTTTTCCCACATGTGACTGGGAAGGAGCCTGACTTACCTAGCTAGCTGGCAACCTTTCTGTGAACCTAACTCCAAAATGTCTGCCCTTAAAGCCATTAGCAAACAGGAAAAAACGGGATGGAGAGGTAAAAGGATTTGCCCTCAGCCACGTGGTCCTGACAGAAGCTAGGTTGGTGCCCTCATCCGCCTGCTTTGGGAATGAGCTTCTGTGACACAATGCTTTTCCTATGGCCTGGCTCACAGTTGATAGACGCAGTAGGGGAGAAACAGACTGCTTGGGGATCTGGGGGTGGTGATGAGGAGTGGGGACAAGAAAGATGGATAAAGAGCTCCAGGGAAAAGTGAGGCTAGCTCCCTACTGCATGCAGGGTTCCTGGCATGGCCATTCTTACCTAACGATGAGGGCAGAAGGCTTTATCCACGAACCTATGATCAGGCCAGATGCCTGGAACACACTGCACATTTCGTGTGTGTGTGTGTGTGTGTGTGTGTGTGTACACGCACATGCATGAATACACATCCTCCTTGTACATCCCATGTCTGAGTACACATGGACTGGTCAGGGTGAATAGCACAAGGCAAGCCAGCGGCTGGATGCACATGTGTGTACATAAACGTGTCAAACGCAGGCGTGTACACAGGTTGATAAGCAGACGTTTGTCCCACAGGGCCACCACCGCTCTGAGGGCTGACAGGTACATCTGTATGGCACAGCATGTTCACTAGTGCTTGAATCAAGAGCAAGGATGTGGGCAGCTTCTGGTGCCCACAGCCCACGGTCTCAGACATGGGCCGGGACATGGGGGTATACACTCATGCACAGTAGTTCTGGAGGCGGCCAGGACAGGGAGACAGGCAGCGAGAGCAGGTGGCCGGCAGCCATCCACAGGAGCGGGTGAGGAGCCCTTACTGCTGCTGTGCTGGGTGGATGGCACTGCTCACAACAGCCCCATAAATCAGAAAGCCACTTGCCGCAGCTGTTTAAATCACCGTTGCTGGACTTGGCACTCAGGATGAAGGGCCAGCAGCTGGGGCAGAGAAGAGGGAGGATGCTGGCATTCGGCATCCCCCACTCCAGGACGGCCTCCCCACCTGCAGCCGAGCTAGACCCTCTTACTCTGCTAACTGCTAGGCCCTCCTTGCTCTAACCTCTTCACCTCCATGTTCAGCCAAGCCTTGGAGTGCATTCACAGCTTGGGCACTGGCCTCCAGTCCTAGCATTGACAGTGTCTACTAGTGACTAGTATCCTATGGGCACATGAGACTGGGGGAGGGGAGACAGACAGTCCATTCCTCACCAGGAGCACTGTGGGTTGTCACCAGACCAGGCATTTAAGCAGGGACCCACAGTCAATTCCACCCAGGGGGAGTCCCCTCCCTTGGCTCACATCACTTCCCGTTAGTAAAGTGAGGATGGGCAGCCTCCGGGGCTGCTCAAGCTGAGGATCTGCTGCTGGGGAAAAGATCTCGTGGATGCTGATTAATTATGACTATTAATAATACAGCCATCTGTAGCTCGTGGTAGAGCACATATGATTAAAACCGGGCCCGGTGCCCCGGCAGCAGAATGAATAGGTCTCTGAATGGGCCGCTGGTGTCACCGCCAGCCTGAGAGTGGATGCGTGGTGATGGAGCACCGTTTCTGCCGCTCAGACGCATGAGGAGAGCAGAGACAGCCAGGCAGGCAGACAGTCAGGCAGACAGAAAGACGACAGTGAAGACCTGTTCATCAGACAGTGAACACCAGACAGTCCCCGAGGCCTCAGGGAAGGACTCTCTGTGTCTGCCCCCAGGGAAAAGCTTGCTAGCTCCAGCTCTTCTCAGCTTTGCCCTGCTCCCTAGAGCTCTGAGCTTCATCCAGACTCCTCCGATGCTGTGGGTGCTAGGCCGGGTCAGCACTGTGACGAGATGCCGGCTACATCATTTCACGACTGTCTGGTGTCTTCCTCTCTGGCCTCCACCCCACCCTGCTCCAAGCTGCCTCCTTACACAGTCCTTCTGACGCACCTCCCTCCCCACAGTGGGACAGTGGGTCCAGCCACTATTCCTCTGTCCTGTGGGCTCGGGCTTTTGGCCTTGCTGTGAACACGAATGCATTCTAGGTGCTCCTGTGGCTGCCCAGTGGCCAGAGCACAGGCTACTCCTGCTGAGTGCCCTGCCACTCTGCACGGTAGGGACATGGATTGTACTGGGGCCTCCAGACCCGACCACATTGCTCTCATACACACCATGGAGACTTCCACCACAGCCCATGTGCTGATGGTAACACATCTGACCGATCAAGAAACTGAGGAAAAGGAAGTGGGCAGAATGCACACTTGGCCACTTGGCTGCAGAGGTCTCTCTTTCCAGATCACTGAGTCTTGAAGGGAATGAGCCAGTCAAGGTCAAACATCATTTGTGGAGACTAGGCCACCATCTTTCAAGCCATCAGCGTGAGAAGATGGTGAAGTGGTCCAGAGATGAGTGGCCATGGGTTCAGGCCAGGTTTCTGTATTCACCTTTTGTGTGACCTCAAGCAAGTCCCTTGCCAGCCCTAGGCCTCATTTCTTCAGCAGTTAAATGGATTGAATGGGGCCTGACCTCCTACTGCAGGCATGAAGGCAATGGTGGAGTCAAAGGCTATGGAAATGACAAAACGGCAACTGGGTTCCCCAGACCACAGTTCAAATGCTGGTGGGGCCACTAAAAAACGAAACACACACACACACACACACACACACAAAACACCACTATTCAGGCATCTGAAACCAGGGGTGCCCTGGAAAATCTGGGGCACATGGAGGTGAGGAGCTTCATGAACATGAAGACTGAATGGCCTCTCTCGCAGTGCTCCCCGTGGCCGCACCTCTGTAGATTTCCTGACTGTGGTGATCCTTGTAGACTCTGGCTGACATACTTCCTGGTCACCCAGGTGTGTCCAGCCCTGGGCTGGCCCCAAGAGCTACCCCCAGGGGTAACTGCTGAGTCCTAACAGGCACTTTTCAGTCTATCACTTGCTAATCCTGGTGTTCAGCTCTAGAGGTGCAATGGGATCCAGCTACAAGATCCTGGGTGACTAACGATAGCACCATATCCCCAAGCTTCTTTCCCACACCTATGGCAGGCATTACTAATCAATCCCTGGGCTCTCTTACAGAGCTCCAATGTGGCCTTAGAATCATCATTCTACATGGCACCGTAGGCTATCATTCCTAGATGGGGTATAACACCAAGTGTTTGACATCCCTGTTGGAGCAACCATCACACCCCATCCACTGGGATAAATCACGGCCAATGTAGCTGAGGCCTGCTCTTGGTTCTGGGCTGGGAAACACCAGCTATGAGGTGCAAGCTTGGGACCTCGGTTTGAGAGCTTCGGGGGAAACACACTGTCCGTGTGAAGGTAGGAGATGGTTTTGCTGCCAGGATCCTTCCAGACTCTTGGCCCAAACTCTGTAGGAACACAGCAGCCTCCCTCTACCTGGGCCCTGGGTGTGGGATTTCTCCATGTGTTGGGGGACAGGGGGTGCAGTGATAGGGAACCAGAATCTATCCTTTCCAGTACCTCTCCCTAGCCATAGCTTCAAGGCAGAACTCCATGAGCCCTCACAGGAAGGGCAACCTAAACTGCATCCTAACTGTAACAACTGGGATGAGCTCATTGCTACTGCTCCCACCCTCCTAACGGATGTTCTCAGAAGGTACTACTTGAAGTCACTACCATAATACAAAATTAGCTTTAGCCACCATGAATACAATAGTTAAAACGAGAGCAGACTCAAGAACGGTGGTGCTCCACCACAGGCTGGATCCCCTAGCAGCCAAGCTCCATCAGACAGGGACAAGAGCAAGTGTTTTGGCCACCAGAAGCTATTCTTAATACGGGCTGAGAGGCAGAGTGGTCTGGGGCCAGGCAGGACTCCTTAGGCCCAATGAACACTGCAACGAACACAACACAGCCATCTCTGCGGACCTTTCAGGGGTGTGAGCTCATCTTGACAAGGTGCACCAGATCTGAGGGGTGGCCACTATCAGCATTCTGTTGACAAACGCGGATGCTCAGAGACATGGACTCACTGAGTCGAGTGCGTGGCAGTGCGTGGCTGGGCTGGATTACGGAAGCCTTCTGAGTCAGACAAGGCCCCTCCTCTCTGCTGCACTCCATGTCTGTGCTGCACAGACTCTTAGGCGGAGTGGAGTCATCCTGACCCATGGCTGTGCTAACAGCTTTTACACCTGAGGTCAACAACTATGATTTAAGAGGCAGTTTGTCTTACTTTTCAGGAATCAGCTTCTGAACAGGCACTAACGCATCAGCCGGGAAGTTTGTCTTTCAGAAAATATTTATAGCATTTCAAGACAGTTTGGTGACAAGTGGGGGCAACATCTGCTGTCGTCCTCGCTTTCTACCACAGCACAGGCCCGGAGCGGCAAACACACGCTTCGCATGAGATGCGCACAGACACACACAGTCCTCAAAGCTGTCACGAGGCTCAGTGAGGTTCACGGCCTCCTTGTTAGGTCTGAAAGGAGTCCCAGGCCTGGGATTACGGCTCTTAGAGGAACCCCAACAGTAAAGGAGCCCGCCTGCCGAATTTAGATCACAGTTGCAGGGTAGGATTGGGGAAAGGCAGATGGAGTTGGGCTAACCAGGCACTTGCTGATGGCTTCCGGAAGTTTGTTTGACCTCCGTAATGCTCGTGGCTACAGCAAGGTGACAGCAAGGAATCAATGTCCATGAGGCAGAAGCTCATGTCACAGCCCTCCCTGCTCCATCCCATACTATCCTTGGGCTCTGCCAGGTCTAGCCTACTGGCCCTGACTAACTCAAAACATGACCTTTCCAGTCCCAAAGCCCTGAGGATCTTCCACTGCATTTTGGAGACTCAGGTAGAAACTCCAAGGTGCAGGAAGAGGAGGGACTTGTCCAGGACGCTGGCTAGCACCCAGTCCAGGCAAGCTGAGTCTGCTGTGAAAAGCCCCACATCTCTGTGAGCACAGCAGAGGCAGCTGCTGCGTCATAATCAGAAGATCCCCGTGGAGGACAGGGAGCAGCAGTGACGCCCAGGGCCCAGGGCCCAGGGCCAGGAGAAAGTGAACAGTGTCCCACGTCCAAGGCACACGCCTGCTGGGCATGCCAGGTCTACTCTTCTTGGTGGGGCTTCTAACCGTCTGCACCCAGGCCGCAGACCCCACCCACTGCTCACAGCACCACCCAGCCAGGTGGCCTACCAACCAAGCTGCAGAGAGCCGTGGTTCCATATGCCGGAGACAAAGGCCAGGTCAGCCTTGCCCACACTGCCCCAGGGAGGCTGGCAGAGCGCCCCAGGCAGTGGAGACTGCTAGCATACGGTTTGATCCATAAAGCCACTCTCTGCTTGGATGTCAACAGACATGGCAAACAGTGCCTCCACCGTGACATCGTCCTTTCACTGACTGCTTTCCTTTACCCAGTTTCCCCTCCTTCCTCCACAGTTCCTTCTAGATCAACTGACCATCCACCCCACAGAGGCGCAGGCCTAAGACCCCTAGGGAGGACCCCAAAGCCAAGCAATCATTCTTGACTCTGAGGCTGCCCTCAGCAAAAGTACTTACCACGTGGTAGGCCCTTGTATCGTGTGTGCGCCCGCCCACCAGCCCCTCTTCCCTTGCTGGCAGGAGGGCGACATCTCGTCACTGGCTCCTTGCACATCCTCTTCCTTGTCCTTGCATCAGTGTAGCTTGCCCTGTTTTCCTCCTCCACCCTGTGTGCTTCCGGGCCCTGCTCACCTCATTTTATAACCTCCTCTTCACTGTTGCCCACTCCACAAGTACCTTCAGGCACCAAATGAATTCCGGCCCCAGGGCCTTTGCACTTACCTTTCCCTCTGACATTCCATGCCCACACTGTGACCAGCTCTAGCTTCCCAAGAGGTCCTTCCCTGTGGTGCCCTTATCTAAAACACGTGCCCTTCTGTAACAACACTCAACGCCATCAAAGCCGATTCATTATGCACATTATTTATTCTGCCCTCTACGGTCCTACCCCATCTCTGCCCAATAGCAACAATAACAATAACACCTAGTCAGGCTGGTCTCTGCGATCGTGTCCAGTGGCTGGCCCAAAATGGTAACTCAGGGTTTGCTGAAAGAAAAAAGTGAATGAACATATACAAACTCCTCCACTTCCTGGATAAGGATGCTGAGAACTGAGAACAGCCACGACTGTCTGGGCATTTGTGAGGCAGCGGTAGAACCCAGGCTTTCTGAGGCCCAGAGTCAGACCAGAAGGATACTCAGTTCCACAGGGAAAAAAAACAAAAACAAAAACAAAAAAAACAAAACAAAAAACAGAAACAAAAAAAGAAAAAAAAGAAAAACAATATAGATGGCTTCCACATCTCCTTTGAGACTCAAATGCCACCTCTCTGCCTACCACATCCTGTCCTTGGAGCCAAGCTAGCCTCTGCAAGGGCCAGACTGGATCCTGGCCATCCTTTCAAGGACCCCTGCTTGAGCCAGTCCAGGTCCCTTCCTCAGGATGCCCAGTAACTCACAACCTGCCTTGAGCTGATGGGGAGAGTTAAGGGCAGGAGAGGCCTGTGTCCTGGGGTGGGGCAGGATGAGGGGGCCAAGCCAAATTCAGGTCACATTGCTGCACTCACAGCCCTGTGAGGGCTAAAAATAGCCATGTTTATGCTTGCAGGGCTGGGACTCTGCCTCTCAGTCAGCGGGCTCAGGAACTTTCCTGCCATCCCAGGAGACCTGGTCCAAGCCAGACATTGGCCCAGACTTTCTGGGTTGGCTGCTGCCTCTGTTTTTAGGGAGGGTAAAGACACACTGAGTAGGCACATGGCACTGCATGTGTGTTTTGAGAAGTGTGTTTGAGTGATAGAGGAGTTGGCCAGATCCTGGCCCAACCAGTTTATCTCAAAGCCTCCAGGATCATGGTGGCATGGCATCTGGGAGGCAGATGGAAAGCTTACTTGCTGTGTGCCTAGGGCAGGTCACTAGCTTCCCCTGGTCCTTAGTTAGCTCATTCACTGTGCCAACTACCGGTGGGGTACAGTCACCTGTTCCCCACAGCGCATGCTTAGTACAGAGGGCCAGCTACCCGTAGCACCATGTCCATGTTGGCAGCAGGGAGCTAGGCGAGACGTGAGGCCACCCCTGGGCCCCACAGCAGTCTTCACCCAGACGATGGCACACCTGCTAAGACAGCTGTCACCTGACCCTCTGCCTCCTCTTCTCCCTCCCTGACCCGGTTTACGCTGGACTTTAACATCCAAGGAGAAGGTGGCGGGCCCTTTCTAGAGAGAACCTTTATGCACAGCTGACATGCTCTCCGACCTGCAACCCCACTGGCCTGGCTATGCCGCCTAAAACACACAGGCCTGTCACTGCCACACAAGCCCAGGCACAGAAGCCAGGACCTTCTATCTCTGCTGGAGAGGCCTGCCCTGCCCCCTTCTTCTGGAGGTGTACTCCACATTCACTAGCTCTCCTGTTGCCTATCCCTTAGCTTGTCCTTACGCTTTCCTCCCTCCATTTCTGGCCCAGAAATCACCCTTACTTCCCACTTCCCCATCAGCGTGAGCTCAGCTCCCTGCCTGCACTGCATAAGCCCCTCCCTTAGACAGACAGCAGCTCCCTTGGGCCGAGCCCTTTCCCTCCTCAACCCAAGCACACAGGGCTGGCCGGGAAGGCCTGTGCGAGTCTGGGCTGAATCACCCTCAAGGGGAGAGCTCGAGTCTCCTTTCTCTTTGCCCCAGCGAAGTAAGTGAATAACCCCACAGCCCCCTTCAATGCTTCCCAAGACTCTGCTATATACAGTCAGCTTTGGCTCTGCCCCTGCCTTCCCCAGACTCCTGTCCTCCTAGGGTGCTCAGGAGGCAGAAGCTGCTCCTCAGACCTGCAGCTCTCTGCCTGGCTTCCAAGGCTCCTGTTCAGCTGGGCTGACAGTGGCTCATGATTAGTAAGCCCCAGGATCCGTGTGCTGGGCCTCAGACCCTATACCTCATGGACCACAGTGGGGTTCTGGGGCCTATAAAAGTAGTCTCTCTGGAACACACTGCACAACAGCTGTGTGAATAGGATCTAGAGGCTTCATCTCTTAGTGAGTCCTCTAAGGTGTGATTGCTGTTTAAGGCCACCGTGTTGCATACTGAGGCCCTAGTTAGTTCTATGGCTACAAACCTGATGTCCTCTCTAGACTCTTTCTGCTGGAAACAGGACATCCCTCAGGATGTCAAAGGATGTCAGCTCAAAGGCCTCATCATCTGGGAAGCCCTCCCTGACGGCCCTTCCCTACCAGGCTGACTGCAGCCTGTTCTCTTGGCAGGGCTCATTAGACACCCATGCTATGGAAAGCTCCTTGCCTGTTTTGTTCCCAGTGAGTCTCTGAGCTCCTGGGCTGGGCCACTCCTCCAGGGCCTGGCACATGTTATCACAGCAGCAGTTGGAACCAGCTGTGGTAGGATCAGCTCAATGGGCTGTTCTAGCTATTCCCACGACTTGCCCCTTGGAGTAAGAGGAAGCTGGCTGACCCCTATAATGCACCAATAGCCACCACCCCTCCTTCCGCAGCACAGGATCAAGTGTTAGAGGCGAGGGGTTACTTCCTTAAGCTATGGACACAAGGATCTTGGGGGAAGAGACTTCCAAAGCCCTGGGACAAGCAAGGGTCCCAGGCTGGGCACAGAGGCACCCTGATGGCACACGGTGGAGGACCTGTGTGATGAGACCCTTCTTCCTGAGGCTCCTGCAGCCGGAAGAGCAAACACAGGCTGAGCATCCAGAGGTAGGTCCTGGGGTTCCAGAGACCAGGGAGGAAGAAGCTCCTCACGGGCAGCCTAGGGAAGTACAAGAGCACCTTGTTCAGAGCAGTGAGGTCCCTATTCCAGAAGGCCCCCCAAACCACTGATCTCCCAGCACCAGCACAATGAATTTCTTTCTATGCCATGTCAGGTCTCAGTAGGTCAGCGACACCATGGCTGTGACAGAGGGACCCCCTGTCCCAGTTCTATCTGTAACCCAAGAGTCCTTACACTCTGCTTTCTGGAAGATCCAAGCCCTTTCCCTGCTGTTTGGCTTCTGTTTATCTCATCTGTCTGGCACTCCTGCCATCTCCATCCAGAGCCCCAGCAAGTTCCTTGTTGAATCACACTCTGGTTGTTGATCTCAAAAATTTCTCAGCTTCCTTGAGAGCCTAAACCTCCCCATAATCTCCTCTTACAACCAACCTCCTTGCTGGTGAAGTTGATCTGGGGGGGTCAGAGCTCTGAAGGAAGCTGAGACGTCATTCTTCTGTGTGTGTGTGTATGTATGTGTTTGTATGTGTGTGTGTTATGTGTGAGAGTACATTTGTGTGTGAGCATGTGTGGTGTGCCTGTGTGCTTCGAGGGCACGTAGGCATGCATGTGCACGTGGCTGTCTGTGTCCTCATAAGCACTCCAACCTCAGCAGGCTCCTCAAGCCTCCAGGCTTTGAGGGTCACTTGAGCTCAAATCCCAGATCTGTGCCTGACCAGATGGATGAGCTTGGATACCCTACAAATACTCATTCATGTTCAGTCGCAAGAGCCTTCAAGGTATGTGATGTTTCCATTCCTATCCCCATTTAACAAAGGAAGGAACCTGAACAGGGTAGCCTAGTTGGCAAACTCAAGAGCTGGGATCTGGGGCCCAGAAGCTGGCTCCAGAATGTGTATACCAGCCATCACATCATGCTGCGTCTGAACGTCTACTATCCCTTTTCCCCATGCATCCAGGCTTTAGCCTGGTTCATTTCCTCACTTCACATAAACGTCAGGGTTTGTCTACAGTTTCAAGCCTGCGTCCACACAGATTGTCCTAGCTAACCTGCACTGCTTCTAGCTCATGCATACACTTTCCTTCTAGCTGATCCCCACACCCCTAAGCTCAAACTTTCACTCCAGGCTTTCATCTGGAGATCTGAGTCTCTCTAAACCAGTGGTTCCCAACCTGTGGGTCATGATTCCTCCCCTGGAGGGTTGAACAACCC
Source organism: Psammomys obesus (assembly GCF_907164565.1). Classification (NCBI taxonomy): domain Eukaryota; kingdom Metazoa; phylum Chordata; class Mammalia; order Rodentia; family Muridae; genus Psammomys; species Psammomys obesus. The sequence continues at coordinate 3,299,430 of NW_026591918.1, read as the reverse complement.
TTTCACAGGGGCAACCTAAGGCCATCGGAAAACACAGATAGTTGCATTACTATTCATAGCAGTACAAAATTACAGTTATGAAGTAGTAATGAGAACAATTTTATGGTGGGGGGGGTCACCATAACATGAGGAACTGTACTAAAGGGTCACAAGCATTAGGAAGGTTGATAAGCACTGCTATTACTTGCTCAAAACTGACGTGGTAGCTGCGTGATCCATGAGACCACTCCAGAGACCTCTGGTCCTCATGCCTCCTGTCCATGTTGGTCTGAGCAGCTCTGAATAACGGGCCCCAGGGGAAAGCCTCCGGGAGGATGTGGAGGCCCCCGTAACAATCCCTCTTCCTCACACTAATGTGGGGGCACCGGCAACATTCAAGCAGCCCATGGAGAGGGCCAGGCAGACCACATCTGTAGTGCGCACAAAAGCCCAAAGTGACAGAAATTGATAAAAACTTCACGGTGCCACTGACACCCCATCTATCAAAGGCCCCAAATCTCATTCTCTGCTTGCCTCCAATTTCTATCAGAGCTTGCCAGCTGCACATTTATTGAGAAGTTTGTGAGCTGACAGGCACTGTATTACCAACATTAATGATGCATCAGTCTCTAGAATTACTGGGGAAACAGTCCAGTTGATTTCATTATCACCCCAAGTTCTCCACATTTCATTTGATGCCTCGCAGGTATGAACAAGGACCAACGTCAATAAACAAAGGTGCGGGGCCAAGTGACCCCAGGCAGGAGAACCCAAACTTACACAGAGAATGTATGAACACTAGGGCCTCCCACTCCCTCCGTGACAGCTGAAGGTCCTCAGGCTTAGCAGGTGGCATTCACCAGGACAATGGATCAAGGGCCAAGGTCAGGCTTCCCATTCGTGCCTAGAGGGAGGTGGCCTTGAGGAGGCAGAAATAGACAGTGATGTCATATTTAGGTGCCTCTTAGCTGGGGCAGGAAGCTGGCCCCATGTACAACCCATCATCATCTGTGGCCACAGCCCAACTGGATCCACGCCTGTGACAGGCTCGCCGCTCTGCCGCTCTCCAGGGACAAATGGGACTGCAGATGTGCAAGGTGTTATCTCATCCCTACTCTGTCCTTTGCCCACTGGCCCCAGCCACACTGGTCTCTTTTTCAACTTCTCAGCCTTTTCCCACACTGTTACCCCCACACACACCACACACCCCACCATCATCTCATAGCTTAATCCCAAAACCCACCTCCCAGAGCTTCCTCCTCAGCACCTGTTTCTTTCTTGACCAACTCAGTGGGTTTAGTAAAAATGTGACTAGTTGGCTTCTTTACCTGTGCTTTCTCTCTGGCTCCCCACAGACAAGAATCTTAACTTCGGCGTCACCATCTTGTTCTTAGCGCCTGGCAGAGCCTTGGCCTCAGTATACCCCAAGCCCCTGTGCACCCCCGAATGTGGTGATTGATAAGGAAATTTTGGAAAGACATCAGTTGTTTCAGAGCTGACCTGCCTCTCCTGGTGGACAGAGCTGTGGCACACATTGTCATATCTAGCTCCCTGTAGGGGCCTGTCCTCCTCCTGACCATTCTGCTTCCCCTAGAAACATTCCAGACAGCAGGACCACCAGCAGGCAGCTGAGGACTTGAGATCAGGAGCCAGGATCAAATTTTGCTCCTGTCAAACCCATAACAGCACTAACTTCTGCCAACCACCTGACCCAGAAGACAGGCAGGAGTGAGAGGCCTAGGGTCTTGGCTGTCTCTAGGGACTTTTGGGTTCCCCAACAGTAAAGATGGGTCCCTAGTTCAACATGAGCAGTGCCCTCTTACAGTAGCTTTGGTCTTTCTATCTGTAAATGTTTCAAGCCGACGAAGAGGGGTGAGATCTGGAGAGCCAGGAAGAGACCCCAGAATGGCTTGGGCCCATTAGACCTGGCCTCTGGGAAAGAAAGACTCATTGCCCTGCAAGGCTATAGAAGCCCATGGCATCCTCGGGTGAAAAGATGCTGGGAGTATCCTCTTCACTGACGTGGTTGCTTCAGCCAGAGAAATGCAGGTCCAGAGACAGTGAAGCTCAGTGCTTCGGGTGAAGCGGCACTCGAGTGCCAGAAAGACAAAAATGCCTGCAGCTGTCCTACACACCAGCTGGACGGCAGGAAGGCCAAGGCAGCCAGGCAAGGAAAGGCCAGGCAGTTAGGGTTGTCTCTGCAGAAGAGCCCCATCAGGAAGCGAGCTCAGAAGCACAGCCCTGGACCTCTTGGGGCAGACTCCAAACCATGGGTATTATGGTTATTATTGTTATTTAGTGCTATCTGGAATTAAATCAGGGGAACATTTGACTTAATAGATAGTGTTCTGACTTGAAAATAGAGTTTTCCCTTGAAATAAATATTACTGACATGATTTATTTACGAGCATTCACCATGGGACTGGCTCAACACTGAGCACTAAGCATACATTATTGTATTTCATCCCCCTAACAACTCCACTGTCCCCATGAAATGAGTATGCCAGACTTCCCGGGATCCTGCAGGTGAGAAGGGCAGTGTGAATCCAGAGAGCTACAGGGTCACGTGCCTTTCACTGTGAGCAGCACAGACCTCTCACCAACATTCAGCCTAGTCACTTTCTGTATGAGCAAGTACATGTGCGAACGGGTGGGCGCACACACGCAGTGCCAGCACCCAGCATTCTCACAGGCAGGTGTAAACGGGTGTTCAGGTGTGTGTCTGTGAGCACACCTGTGGTGACCAGAAGTCAAACTTGTCTGTTATTTCTTAGTAGCTGTCAGGCACCTTGATTTCTGAGGATTGTTGTTGTTAGTGTTAATGTTGTTGTGGTGGTGGTTGGGGCAGGACCTGGGCCACAGCACATACGTGGAGGTCAGAGGACGACTTTTCAGAGTAGGTTCTCTCTTTTTACCTTAATGTGGGTTCCAGGACTGAAGCCCAGGTTGCCAGTCTTGAGTGGCAAGCTCCTTTACCCACTGAGTCAACTGCCCAGCCCATGACCTTGTGTGTGTGTGTGTGTGTGTGTGTGTGTGTGTGTGTGTAAGCTGGGGCTCAACAATTAGGGTAAACTGGCTGGTCACCAAGATCCAGGGTCCTCCAATCTCTGCCACCCCAGTGCTGAGGTCATAAGAACCATGCTACCATACCTGGTTTTTCACCTGAAGGCAGGTCCTCATGTTTGTGCAACAAGGGCTTTACTGACTGAATGATTTCCCAGCGTACATACTTTCTAAAGAGGACACTGAAGCCAGAAGGTATTGGACTTGTACCAAATCACTCACCCAGTTGGCGGGGCCAGGCCACATGATGCAGCTACTGTGGGCTTCCATTTTCAAAAGAGCCTGGGAAGTGTGTCGTCAACATAGCTCTGCAGCCAAGCATAGGATGCACCCAAACTAGAGGAGCCTAAGGGTGATGGTGGAGAGTTGGGGCCTGCCTGTCTGCCTGCCTCCTCTGGAGAATGGTAACCACTTGGGCAACTAGAAACTTCCAACTCCTAGGACCCAGCTCAGGTGCTCCTTCAAAGCTACAAAAAGGGCAGGGGGTTCCAGCCATCACAGCACAAGTCAGTACCAGCACAGGCAGACTGTATACCTTATGCTTCTTGCACACTTAGGGCACCAGGCTGCAGCCTCAGTAAACAGGGCCAGGAGCAGCTGGACTCACCCAGCAGGCTCGTTCTGGGGAAGCCAGTCGGAAGAAGGGCGCCTTGGCATTTCAGCAGCGCTCTCTTACTCAGGCAGGTCTTTCTGTCCAAAGGGCAGCTTTGACGTGCAGAACAGGCTGTGGTGTCAATATGAGTCCAGCATTGTCCGGCTGGGGACAGACAATGCCCTCGGCAGACTGTTTATTTATAAATCCACCCAGTGCTTACCGCTGCCCTACTCTCTCCAAATGCAAATTGAACGGCCTTCTTCCTGTAAGCCAAACAGGCTTGCTCAAGCTGATAAAAATCATCCAGAAAGTTCTCTTTATCTCCCAAATACAGAGAGTCCTCACACACACACACACACATCTAGAAAGAGGCAGATGCCTTCCCATTGCTGTCTAGGGCTAGCCTAGGAAGCAGGACCATGGCAGGGGCCACCAAGAAGGCAATGGAGAGAGACTTCTCATCTAGAAACCTGCCCTCAAGTCTTGCTGTAGTTACTCCATGACAGCACACCATTAAGTCTGTTTGTCATGAAGATATGAAACTTCCTTCTTTACAGTTCCCTGGAGAATTAAATTGAGATAATCACAGAAATTGTGTGAGAGGACCTAGTAAGTGCACTGTTTGTGATGGTGGCTAAGACTGAAAGATAACTGTCACCATCGACTAGAGCCTGAGCCTGCCTGGACTAGAGCTACCCTGCATCTTGCTGGGAAGCTACAGAATGATCCCATCCACTCTCTGGGCCTTAGTTTCTTCTACTGTTCATGAGCACCAAGGAACCAGTGTCCTATTGGCTGGCAATTGAGCCCCTCAACGGCAGTATTATGATCTAATACTTTTGGGGTTGGGAGAAGACAAATAATCAAAGCTCCAGAGATAACAGTGAAGAGATTCAGAAGATTGAGAAGACCGTGGACCAGAGTGGCAGAGTGGTCAGGAAGGGCCACCTGGAGAAAGAAATATTCAAGGGTTGCTTTAAAAATGGAGTGGCCAGTTCCCTGGACTCTCTTCCCCCATCAAGAAAAACAAAATTTATTAAAAAAAATCAACAACCCACAATAAGTCCCATCTTACAGGAAAGCTACCTAGAAAGCCTCTGCTCTTGGAGTCTAGACCCAATAGCACAGCACACAGGCACGTGCCTTGCGTCAGGCTTGCTGGGGATTGGGTAAGGGTGCATCATTGGCTAGATTCATAAAGGCCTCCAAAAACTGCAGAGGAGGCACAAGCAAACACGACAGTCACCAGAGACTGACAGGAGCACATCGGAACCTCTCGTCGAGGGTCCAAGGCTCTGGATCAAGAATCGCAATGCCACCGTGACAGCGCACATGCAGGCTGACTGGAGCCCTGCTGACAGAGGGACAGCCTTTAACTTTTGACGTGTGGTCTCCCAGCATGCTCACCTGGAGCCAGGTCTGTCAGCACGGACTGGTTCATAGAAGGGAACATGGAGGAAGCCCAAGGGAAGGCCATAAAATGGCCATGCCAATACGGACCAGCTTTCCAGACAGATAAACAGATACCAGTGTCAACTCACAGAGGTGTATTCCCTCTCTTGACTCCTCACCGCACCCAACAGGACACTCTCCTCTACTTCCGGAGGCAGAGCCATCTCCTAGCTCCACCCCTAGTGGCCCTCCCACCCAGTACAGGGCTGCTGGCTGGTTCTGAAGACACCCTTGGGAGATAGTTATCAGGGCTCCAGTCTCCTCCTCCAGCCTTGGTGGTTCCCTGCCACCACATTAATCTCCCAGAATGTCACTCAGCCCCTGTCCTCCCTGTAGGAGCCCCCCACTCCTACCCAGTCAACACCTTACTCTGACCTGCCACCTGCCTTTTCTTGGGTGGTACTCATCATTTACAGTTACAATTCCAGGCACTGATTGAACATCCTGAGTCCCCACAAGTATCCCTCCCTCCCTTCACACCCTTCCATCCCTTCTCCCATCTTGCCAAAGCCACTCCATTTTTAAAGTATCCCTTAAATGCCCCTTCCTCCAGGTTGCTCTCCTTGCCCACTCTGGTCTTCTCACTCTTCTGAACCATGTTGCTGTCATCTCTGGAGCTCTGGGTATTTATCTTCTCTGCTCTGCCCGGTGGCTAAGGCTAACCATCCCATTTAAACTATGAAACTCAAGGTCAAGGTGTCCATATTATTTGCCCACCCTCCATTCAAGACATATCAGTAGCTATACCCTGATGGCCCTGGGCCAGGGAAGACAGGAGGCAAGCCTAGAAGCTGCTGGTGGTGAGAGAAATTCAGGAATGAGGGTGAGCCAGTAGAAGTTTCCCCACGGGAGCCCACAAAGCATAGGGCCTCACTTGAGTGGGTTCTCCCAATGGAGTGACGCTGTGTCAGACAGAGTTCAAGACAAAGAAGCTGAGCATGTGCTGCCACCCCCACTCTACTGTGGGGACAGTTTTGACATCCTGGCAGAGACATCATCAGGTACAGACTGCTCAGGAAACCTCGAGCTTCAGCAAGGCCACCTATCCCCATGGATGAGGCAAAGCAGAAGGTGGCTGACCAGAGGGGACACCAGGGTCCCTGATTTAGGCAGCACCCACAAGCCTCATCTGTTCCTAACATGGTGGCAGCCTATGGGGTTGGCACTCTTGTGCCTTCCCAGATGGACTGGCTGTGAGAGATACACTCTTCCTGGCTGGAGGCCTAGCAGCCTGGCCCTTCTGCACAACTCTCAGCAGCTTCACCAATGGTTCCATTGTGCTCATGCTGAAGAGCTCCTCTGGGGCTGGGCACAGAGTTCTGGAGGGGTAAACAAATGGGATCCTGCATGCCAGAGTGGCGTCTCTGACCATGTTCCCATCTCCAGCTGTCCCCTGGTGTGCTTTCCAGGCCCACTGTACCACACTCGACCACCCCTACTCACCCACCTCAGCTCACCCACCCTTGCCCCCAGGAGGGACAGAAAGGCCTTCTTTTGCTCCTAGCATCTCTTCTGATCTAAAGTAGAACACCCGTATGTCTTCAGCATTCATGCCACAGCCCCAGGAGATGCCCCGGTCTGCCTAGGTGCTGGGGACAACCCCTTCTGCTTAGGGCCTCTATTGTCCCACCACTTCAGGGATTTTGGAAATAAGAGGCATTCAAGGAACTGAGTGTGAGCCATTGATTCCCATGTTTTCCCATTCGTGAGGTGAAGTGGCTAACTGAGCAATGGCACACTGTGTCCTGGGTCCCATATGCAATCTAACTGACCATGCCTGAACAAAACAAAACAAACAAACAAACAAACAAACAGAAACAGTGGCAGGGCTTGCCTGGGGCATCCGAGGTTCCCCAGGCAGGCAAGAGGGAGAAGAAGGCAGCACAGGGGCAAAGTGGGCTGTCCGTGGCTGCAGAAGCCTTAAAAGCTAGTAAAAGGTTTAATTCTGCATAATGACTTACAAAGTGACAAGTAAAATAGATTTACCGTGACAGCTTGAAAGGAAAACCAAAGAAATAAAATTACACTCCATCTCTTCCCGGATCTTTGCAACCTGTCCCCTCCCTTCAGAAAACCAGGAGCTCTGGAGGGCCCACATGGTCAAGAGGACATGAAAGAAAAGAGTGGTGGCCTGGGAGCGTGATGGAGACAAAGGCAGGAGCTGGTCCACAGTCCCGGTGCAGCTGAGGGTTGGCGTGGGGTGCCTGCCCTGCAGATAATGAGTTCCTAGCCTTCCAAGCCAAACTCTACAATGTACTGACAAAGGCATTTTTCCGGTGCACCTGAGTATATGCGCACACACAGCACAAACTTTCCATGTCTACCAGAACCCAGGACTTCCACCTCTACCTGCCTCCTACGGGGTCTAGCACAGTGATCCCAAGGAACCTTCCAGCTTTCAGGACTCTCAGGGGCTTCATTGTCTACCCTGCCACAAACCAAGGATGCCACATTAGCCCTCCATTGCAAAACAAGACGAGAGAGAGCAAGAGCCAGCAAGCGTATCTTGGAAAGGCAAGTGAGCTGAAAGGCCAGCCCCGCTCTCTGTCCCCACAGGCGTCTTGGAAGCTGTTCCCACAAGGGTCAAGGGCCACAGATCAGGACCACTGAGCTCCAAAGGGTGAGAACAGAGTGCTTGGAATAGTTCTGCCTCTGCCTTGGACCACAGAAGCTCTCCAATAAGCAAAGACCCTTTCATCGCCCTAGGGCAAACGGCCCAGGCAATACTCAGGGCTCCAGTCGCTACGCACAGAATGTTACTCAGGCACACCAACAGACAGATCAAAACAAAGGGTCAGGCCAGAGGGATGGCTCAGCAGGCACCAACCTGCCACGGAGCCTAGTGGAAGAAAAGAACTGACTCCTAAGAGTCGTCCTCTGACCTCCACACACAACACACAAGATGAGGCGCATGTGCTCCCGTGCGCGCACACACACGTGCACACGCGCGCACACACACACGTGCACACGCGCGCGCGCACACACACACACACACAGTCAGCAGAAGGCTTCCTCTAAGGAGAAAGCTCCAGAGACGTGGTGCTGAGCTCCACTCAAAGTCTAGTAAATGGATGTGATCTCCCGTTGTAGAGGTCACCACTCCAGAAACAAGCCAAAAAGACCCTACCTGGAGCCCAGTGGGTGTCCCAGAAACGGAGAGCCACCGTGGGCAAGGGTGGACTGGAATGCCTCTGCAGTGGGATGCAGAGGTGGCTGCATCTGCAGTGAGACCTGGCTTGACCCACCCCCAGGGCCCAGGAGCAGCCAGCGGAGAAATGATGGCATTGAAGGGAAGGACCACAGTCAGAGCTTGGCCTGGGGACATGGTCCCAGCTACAGCCTCCCGCAGCCTGTGCCCTGATCTGGTAAGAACTGGCAGGGTAGAGTCCAGCAAGGGTTATAGATTACCTCATGTACCTTCCACTTCTCATTGCCACCCAGCAACTCTAGGCTTGGTGAAATGAAATGCTGTCCTGTGTCTTTAACTGAAAGAGCCAGGGACGTGCCCAGGCAGGCCTGGACACCATGTTTACCCGGCAGAAGGTGGCCCTCCCTCTGCCCTCCCCAGAGCTGGCAAGCCAGGGCCATTTGCCATAGACTCGCCTGGTGTGTAGGCTGCCTATGTGGCCCAGGCCCCAGATCTGCCCAGGGTCTTGCCCAAGAGGCCCTTCGGCCTGGCCAGGCTGCTAAAACTGAGGCAGTTCTCCAAGCCAGCAAAACCAGGCCAGTCAGCAGGGCAGGTGTCTACAGACCTGGCCCCTTCGCACATAACAACCTTGCCCTGGAGGTGTTCTGAAAGCCAGACCTGGGAAGCTCCACTCCATCTGGGAAGGGGAAGAAGGTTAAGGAAGCACAGAGGGTTTGGGCCAGGCTCATGGGCCAAGCTGCGATCCCAGCTCTGAGGTAGTTCATTCCTCTTGAATGCGAGGACGTTTATTCCAAACCGCAAAACCCACCAGTGCTGTGTCAAAGGTGGCGTCACTTATTATTCACTGTGCGGAGAGCCTTCTGGAATGCTTGCTAGCTGCCAGATGTGGTGCAGGATGTTGGCGAGTGGAAGCTGAAAGTGGCGGCCATCCTGACGGCAAAGGCTGTCACAGAAATCAGCAAGTGCCTGGGAAACCAGGGTGCGAGGGCAGCTCGTACTTGACCTGGCTGGTCACTAGTGCAGGCTGCGGCTTAAAGCAGGCTTTGCAGCAAGCCTAGGAGTCCCCCAGGCAGACAGGACAGAGGAAACAGATATGCACATACAGGTGAAAACATGGCTGGGCTGAATAACAGGTGGCCCTGAAAGCCAGGCTTCGGTGTGGTAAGGCACAAAGGAGAAGTAAGCAAAGGGAGCAGGTGCCACTAGCTCAGGTACCTTTTATTTAGACCCACTCAGGTGGCTGAGGGGAGAGAGGGCAGGGGTTATTGATTATATGGAGGATGCCATAGAGGGCTTTGGAAATCAGAAGGTGGAGTCCAGAGCTCTCTGTGTCCTACCACAACTCAAGTTCCTGGGACAGAAACCCAGTGTCATGGTTGCAGTCCTAGGGTGACATCAAGGTGACCTCCAAGTTGCAGCCAGAGCAGCGAGGCGATGACAACCCTAGTCTGAGTCTGACGGTGACCTTATGCAAATCAAAATAAAGGCTTCCCTCCTCCCAAAACACTTGACCACCATTTTCCAGGATGTTATTTAACAGATATATAGTCTGCAGGGAGCTACAGCATAAGCACCACCTGTGCAGCCTGCAGCCTGGTCTACCGTGCAGAGCTATCCTGGTACACACAGTGCCTGTGAGCAGACACTGCAGAGCGTTGGAGGCCTGGGGCTCACAGGTACAAGCAGCAGCTAAAATCCTAGAGGCAGAGGTAAAAATCACAAACAAACAAACAAACAAACAAACCACAAACCACTTACCAAAGTGAAGAACAACCAAGGTAGAATTTGCTAATCTTCCCTGCTTTTTTTGGCATGAGAAATATAAATAAAATGAGACATGTATTTAGTACTCTATGGGATCCAAAAGAAAAAACAAAGTAGCTACTCAAACAAGGCAAATAAAGGAAATACTCAAGCAGGAAACAGAAAGCACCGGTTTGACAGCTAGATACTAGTCAAAAGTAAGAAATCAGCGATAGTCTCAGGGCTTCCAAAGAAAGATAACTTTTTTTTTAAGATTCTCAAAAGCATAATGTTAGTGGTAAAACATGTTGGGAACCCCACACCCTGAGAGTCTGGGTTTTTTTGTGCACTAGAGTCATCTGGATGATGGCAGAGGCTTCCTTGCAAGCACTCAAGGCTACACCCAGATTGACTCAGGGCTTCTCCGCTCCAGGCGCTGTCTGGGGACATATCTCAAAGCAGGAAGAAGGCAGAGCACTGGCGGGCCCCCAAAGGGAGCTCAGCACACAGAGAAGTAAGAGGTTCCATCTCTCACTGCCAAACTGTGAAGAGCTGGTTTCCGCACTGTGCACAACCCCCAGGGCTGGGAAGATAGCTCAAAGAGTTAAGAGCTTAGGCCTGAGTTTGATTTCCCAGAACCTATGTAAAAACGGCTGGCTCACTTGTCATTCCAGTGCTTTGAAGGCAGAGACAAGTAGATCTCTGGCTCACTGCCAGCCAGCTAGGCCAGTGAGAGACCCTGACTCAAAAAACAAATAAACAACAAACACGTAACAACAACAAAAATGATAGGTCCAGCAGACGGCTCAGGAGGTAAAGCTATTGCTTTACCAGCCTGGTGACCTGAGGTCAGTTCTAGGATACAGACCCCATAAAGTTGTTCTTGGGCCCTCTGACCACCACACATACACTGTAGCACGCACAACCACATACGCACACACTGGGCACACATATGTATACTCACTAATAATAAATGATTTTAAAACAAATAACAACAAAACGACAAACAGCACCCGAGGAATAACATCTGAGATGGTCTTCTAACCTTAACAAGCAATTGCACAGACTCACACTCACCTGCAAAGTGGGAATCTCCCTGAAGTGAGACCTGACATGAAAGCTGAGTGGGAGGGGCTCTAGTGTGAGGACCCTGCCTACTGGGAAAACAAAAGGCTCCATCAGGCTTCCAAAAGCATTCCAGATGCAGGCATGGACTCGGGGTCCCGCGGTGCAGGGAGAGCACAGGGCTTGTCTAGATCTGGAGGCAGAGAGGTAGCAGGAGAGTCGGTAGGCCCTGGCCAGAGCTACTTCCAGACTCCAGTGCTACCCGGAAATAAGACACAAAGCTGGCAACAGCAGGGAGGAGAGACCTGTCTGGATGTCTCCTGTCCTCTAAGTCAGAACAGAAGTAAAAAACGGTTGCTCCTTCTTCCTTTATCCCTCCTCTGTCCCTCCCTCCTTCCTTCTTTCCTTCTTTCCTTCCTTCCTTCCTTCCTTCTTTCCTTTCTTCCTTCCTTCCTTCCTTCCTTCTTTCCTTTCTTCCTTCCTCTTTTCTTTCTTTCTTTTCCTTCTTCCTATCTCTGCCTCCCTCCCCCCTTTCTGCTTCCATTTGTGCTGGAGTGGAACTCTGATTCGGGTCTGTTAGGTAAGCATTCTACTACTGAGCTATATAAACCACAGCACTTGGACTTATATTTCCTCTCAAATTTTTTGGACATCTCCAGGCTACAGCCTGCCACTGACAGTCCCACTGAGTGTGCCTGGGCACCAGAGAACTCAAGCAGCCTCCTTGGCCTCCTCACCCTCACTCCCTGACTGTTTTATAGATTAGTAAACTGAGCTGGAAGGACATGAAGCTTTTTCCTCCAGGCCCTACTGGTCCCAGGCATAGGGGATAGCTGGTCTACCTCTAAAAGCTTTATAAAAAGCCAAAGGAGGTGTTGGCAGCCAAGGCCATTCTCCGTAGCCGGGCATTGGGTGTGCATGGCAGTGGGGCCTGGACTAGCTGCTTGACTCTCAGCCTGGCTTCTTTGTCACGTGTGGACAGGGCTGAGCCCAGGTGCAAGTGGCGGGCTTGCACTGCTGGGCTGTGGCGGAGGCTGCAGGCAATGAGGCAGAGAGAGGAAACAGTAAGAACGTGCTGCTCATCTACGACGTGGTCAGGGGACATCCTCTGAGGCTACTGGGGACATGTCAGACCTTAGAGGACAGGGCAGTGTCCCCTGAGCATGACACCAGGAGGCAGGGCTGGCACTGTCCAGCAAAGTCAAGGGCCACTCTGACCCACGCTGGCTCAGGCCACCCTCATGCTGATGGAAAGTGACCCAGGGCATGTGCTGGCTCAGACCAGAGTCAGCTGGCCTGCTTCGCTCACAACCCCTTCACCCTCTACTCTCTGCCATCCTGGCCAAGGGGACTTCCTTCTGTGTGCCTCTGCAGTCACAGGGATCCTTGGGAAAGACCAGGGAAGTCAGGCTACAGAGGCTCAGGTCTAGACCCTGGATCAAGTATCTTGTTGGGGAAATAGATGAGAGAAAGTGGGAAAACTGAGTTCTGAAGAGGGTAAAGGGACTGTCTGTCACAGAAGACAGATTTAAGTTAAGGGTGCATGCTAAGCATCCGATCTCTCCATCTTCCTGAAGGGTAAACTGAGGCTGCGAGACAGGAAAGTGCCTGCCACAGGCAACTTGGAGTTAGAAAGAACCCCAGGACAGTCATCCTGGGTCCATCTCATGGAACCAAGACAGAGCCGCCTTCTCTGACCCCAACCTCAAGTTCAGGAAGTTGCAACACTTCCTTGTTTCCATAGTAACCAGCTACTGCTGCAGGAATACACTGAAATGTTTTCGTTACCTCCTCTGTGCCGGCCCTGGGCCAACCTGTGAGGACATGGGCGGAAAGAGGGGGTGTGAAGGGAGGCACAGGCCCAGCCCCGGCCTGGGACGAGGACAAGCAACTAAGAGAGCAGAGGGGAGGAGAGGAGAGGGAGAATCTTCGGGAGAGAGTTTCCCAGCATGTGACACTATCAGAAGGAGCTAAGCTTTTGACCTGCTTCTTAGGGATGAGCAGGAGTGCACCAGACTGAACGAAGAGGCTAGAGAAAAATGTCAAGGCTCCAGGGCTTGAGGTACTTGGCACATAAGAAAACCGTGGTGTGCTGTGCGAGCCTAGTGGCTCAGCTGCTTGGGAGGCACGTTGAAGGTAAGGATGAAAGGCCCACCTGTACTGCAGAATAAGCTCAAGGTCAGTTTGGGCAAATAAGTGAGATCTTGTTTCCAAATAAGAAGTTAGTAGGGATTGAGATGGAGCTCAATACATGAAACACTCTGTTTGACCCTCAACCCTGAATAACCCATATATGATGGGGCCTGCCTAGGGTCCCAGCACTTGGAAGGCAGCAGCTGGAGGATCAGGAATTCAAGTTCACCCTCAGCTTACATTGTGAGTGCCAAGCCAGAAACCAGTCTCCAAAAGTGGGGGAGGGGACTTCAGTGGTAGAGTGCTCACTTAAGCATGGGTAAGGCCCTGGGTAAGTACTAAGGTTTAGTCCTTAGTACTACAAAGGAAAGAGAGAAGAAAGAGAGAGGTGGAGGCAGGGGACTGGAACTCAGTAAAGAAAGCAGGGGGGATTAAGGGTTGAGCACTGGCTGAACCAGTCTCTACCAATCGCAGACACTTCTCATCTCCAAGTGTATAATGGGTGACAGGGTAGATACTGTAGCAGGAGAGATGACAACCCTAAAGGGTTCCAGAGGCTACTCTTTCCCAGGGAAGAGGCCTGGGGATTGGACAAAATCCACAGCCTACTTCTCAGACTAGTGAGAGACACAACCCTAGTGCCCATGCTCCCTGACGCTCACAGGGAAGCAGATTGGCCCAAGTGATGAAGACTTTAAGAACCTTAAGAACCACGCAGAGGGTTGCTGTTCTGCCTGTAGCTCCTCATTCTGTGTGCACTTGGTCCAGCAGAGATGAGGACAGCCTCAGAGAGTGGAGGATGGAGGCAGAGAGAGGCCTAACTGCTGAGGTTGGAGCACCCAGCATCTTGCTAGCTTTGCTTCTCCTCTCTGGGCCTCAGTTCCCTAACTAGAAAGTAGAGACAGGCTTTCCTGCTCCCTCCTGGCCCCATCCTCTAGCCACCTATGGATCTGGAGGTTCTGGGAAGATTCATGTCACCTGACACTGCAGCAACAAATCCAAACTGTGGTCTAGGACAAGGCAACATTTTGTAGCCAGATAGGCCATACACGTGGGCAAGGAGTTTCAGTGGGCCACAGTTTCTGAGGCCCTGGCTCTTCTGAAAGCCACAGCTGACAAAATACAAGACAGCCACACATGTACTGAGAAGTATCTTGCTATAAGATAGCAGCCATAGGCAGGCCAAGACCAAGGGCCCTGCCCCCCAGAAACCACAGTGAACAGATAATCTTCAAGTTTGACCCAGGCCCTACCGCTCTGGAGAGCATAATCAGAGGCACAGGGCCCAGACCTCTGTGAGACAATGCAGAAATCCCAAGCAGGGTAGCGCCATCGTTGACAGTCATAGAGGGCCCCGGCCCTGGGCCTCACTCACACCAGTGAAGGAAATTCAGGGGACAACCACATGCTGCATGATTGGAATGCCTAGGTCCCAGTTCAGCTCAGCTAGCGACCTGTCCCTCTGGGTTTAGAGTCAGTGGGTAAATGAGATGTTGGCCTGGGCTGGGCTGATGTTATTATTGATGCGCACAGTAATAATACTCTACAGCGTCTGACACAGCAGCTCTGCAAAGCATCCGACAAGGGTAGGGCCTCCTGTCTACTGTCGCTAACAGCCACAGAGGATGCCATAGCAGGAAGCAATGCCAAAAGTTCTGATCCCAAACCCAGTGCTTCTTGCCCAGAGCCCTGGGCTTCAGAGCCTGGGGGTATCTGGGTGGGGTGTGCCTGCCGGGACAGATGGCTGTGGGGAGTGAGGAACAAGTTGGGCTCCACTGAGTACCAGCGGGAAGGGGGCTAGAGAGGAAGCACTTCTCACATCCATACTGCCCCCACCTCCCCGGACAGGGCTCCAGCTCCAGTGGTGAATGAATATGGCAGGAAGGATCCAAAAGACAAAACCACCCTCCAAAAGCACCCAGTACAGGATCCTGCTTCCTCAGCAAATGCCAGCACTTTCTTCCCCTTGTGACCTAACAATCTGCCATCGGTGCCTCCCTAGCCACTTCCACATCTACAACCCGAGTGAGTGTATTACCTCCCGGTCCAGCCTGAAGTATTCAAGCAGCCTAGACGCAAAGGAACTAAGAAGGCCCTGTGCACTGGCTAGTTTTATTTCAACTTGACAAGCTGGGGTCATTTGGGAAGAGGGACTCTCCGTTGAGAAAATGGCTCCATAAGACTAACTTGTACACAAATCTGTAGTGCACTTTCTTAATTAGTGATCAACAGGTGAGACCATCACTGGGCTGGTGGTCCCGGGTGCTCTAAGAAAGCAAGGAAAGGAAGCTGTACAAGTCCTGAAGAGCAGGCCATTACACAGCACTCCTCCACAGACTCAGTGTCAGCTCCTGCCTCTAGGTCGCTGAGTTGAGTGCTTGCCCTGAATTTCCTAGATGGTGGACTGCAAGCTGTAAGATGAAATAAACCCTTTCTTCTTCATGTTGCTTTGGTAATGGTGTTTTATCACAGCAATAAAAACCCTGATTGAGAAACTCAGGGCCAAAAGAAAGCCATCTCCTCCAGGGAGTCCACTGCGCTTCCTCCTGCCTTAGATTCAGCCGAGGAGGACTTGGGTGTTATAATTCTTAAGCTCTGCGGAACATAGAACTTAGTTGGAAAGAACTATGGGGAGTAAGCAGGAGCCACTCCTGGAGGGGTACAAGGCCACACATGTCACTGTGGGGAATATCATGCATAGGGTGTAAATCCATATGACAGGCAGCAGAGGATGTGACTGCCAAGGTAGCTCGAGGCCTTGAGCAGCAACGGTCTCAGGATACTGGAAACAAAGGTGTGGGGAGCCTGTGAGTGCTCCTAGGCACCTCTAGGGAGCAGGCAAGGAAGGAAACTAGCCAAGATAAGAAACTCAAGAATTCTGAGGCCTGGAAGGAGTCGAGTTCTCCAAGCATGCCCACCCCTGCATAAAGGGACCAGCTAAGCTGACAAGGAATAACAAAAATTCAAAGTCAGCTTAGGCCGGGTGGGGGCACTGAAGGGCCCTCTACCCCGTTTCAGCAGAGAGGTCCAGCAGAGGCTGAGCTCATAGCTCCACAGACCATCATCAAAACAAAACTAGAACCCCCCCCCCCCCCCGCCAGCTTTCATATCTTCTCCCAGGATCTGAGACCTGATGAGGTACTGGGGGTCCAATGGCCCGTGCACAATGAGCAGGGAAACTGATGGCTCAAGCACCCTCCTCTCCCTGCCAGCTACTTAATCCATGTCCCAAAGTCCAGAAACTCAGAAACCAAGACTAGCACCAGAGAAATGATGGGTTAACCACAGTGGTAGGTGGGGGTCACAGCCCTCCTCAAGGCCCTACCCTAACTGCCTCTCTGCATGCAAAATAAGTCCCCAGAGAAGGCGCTTCACCGTCTCAGGGCAGGCAGCTCTTCTGCGGGCTGAGCATCTTTCTCCGCAGTGTCAGGGCCCCCAACCCCAGGAAGAGATGACTGGCATCAGTTCCGACCTGGCCTGCGCAATTCCTAGGAAAGAGTTGGGGGAACTTCTCCCCACCTAATCCCCCGAAAGAGCTGAGGATGGAATCCAGACATAGCACACCCTAAGCAGCAGAAGACAGCGCCATTTCCCAGGACATCAGCCTATCCCAGAAGGCCATACCTATGACTGACTATTCACCCTACATTCCCTGGGACCACCCAAGCCCTGGGCCAGGTAATGTGTCTTGAACCTCTTTTGTTAAGGACATCAGATGTGTCCTTTCCCTTCCTTCTACCTCAGTTTTCTCACCAGTAAAATGTCAAGCTGGATGAGAAGCAGGCCTCTAAAGACAATGTCCTCTGAAGGGAGAGGTCACACACAGAGCTGGAATGTGACCAAGAGGAGCTTCAAGACACATCCAGCTGTTCCTCTCGTGGCCAGGGACTCCAGCCTTGGCATCCTCTGCTCCCAGGTGTCCATGCTGCAGCAAGCTCCGGGTCGTCTCCCCAGAAGACAGAGGATACCAGAATGAGGCCGAGTGTTCTTTACTATAAGACTTCCTCTCAAGCAAACTAGGTTGCCGGTTTTCCAGGAGATTCGGGGGGACTGTATTACCCCATCAACTCGTATCAGGATGCTGTGATATCATCCTAACTCATAATCAGTGGGTAAGAAAACTGAAGCTCACAGCCGTCCTGCACAGAGCTGAGCAGGTGTCAGGACCTGGTCCATGCTGGGTCTTATCACATGGAGAGAAGCCAGAAGAGAAGTTTTTGGCATCTCCTGCCTCAGTTTACCTGAGGGAAAACAAGACTCTCAGACAGAAAGCCAAATGACTTAGACATTTCCCAGGGGCAACAGGCCTCTTGGTGGGTTGAGGTAAAATGTCCTTGGATTATTACTTATAGCCTCTGAGAGGACAGGTACTCATCTCATGCTTCAGAATGTCCTGCAGATAATCGACCAGAAAGCTTTGTTGGTCCTGACTCAGTTTGACCTTGAGCAATCAGTGCACTGGAGGTGAGGCTTTGGGAGGACACTCATGACGGTGCTAAGGCATTTGCCACATGCCAGGCACCGAGCACTCTCTAGCTTCTCAACCCGTTGGCAGTGTGTTAGTGATTGTTAGAGCATGAATAACTCTTTTACAGATGTGGAGGCCAAGGTCAGAGGTGTCAACCATAAAAGGTGGAGTTGAGAGCTGACGCCAGGCAGCCAGAGAAAATCCTAAAGCAGGGCTGTGGAGAAAGGTGTCTTGGTCCCAGAAACAAACACTGCCATGTCAGTGTGAAGAAGAGCTAGTTCAATCTCCAGAACCCACATAAAAAGCCTAACGTAGTGGGGGCACTCTTACAACTCCAGGGCTGGGAGGCAGAGACAGGAAGACCCTGAGGCTCCCGGTAGCCCCCTTGGCCTAATCAGCTAAGGTCCCAGTGAGATACCCTGTCTTAGAATACAAAGTAGATGGCTGTCCTGAGCTTCTGGCTTGCCTAATCTCACACACACACACACACACACACACACACACACACACACACACACACGTACACACGTACAGTAGCAGGGATTGAGGGGCTTTCAGTAAATGATTTCAAGTGTGTAAACAGCAACCTCAGTGATACACAATCCTCTCCTCCTGAACCAGCCCCTCACCAGCTTCCTTGCCATGACACCCTGCTGTAGGAAAGCCATCTTTTTGGACCTGAGGCCTGGGCTTGGGCTTTCCTCATCTGCCATCCAGAAAGACAGAGACTATGGAAGGACTCCTTGTGCTTCCAAACACCAGGAGAAAAAGTCAAGACTCTTTCCAGACAGCTCCTGGTTCCGTCTGTTCCTTGGTGAGACTGCTCACCTTGCTGTTGGAATGGTGTCCTGAGCTTCTCACCTGACCTAGCCGAGGTCAAGGTCCACCCAGGGCGCAGTGTGAGAGATCAGGCAGGAGCCTTGGGGACAGAGCAAGGTTCAGATAATTGCATCCTGAGCCCAGTCCCTTTTTCCTCCTGCAGCTGTCACCTGGACCTGACACAGGTGACTCTTAGGGAGGAGCAAGCAGGTTCCAACTCTGCTTCCTTGTCCACAGAGGAAAGGGCAGTGGGCAAACAAGCCATCAGCTTGGGTTGGGGGATATGTGGGAAAGAGAAAGGAAGCCTTGGCAGGTGAAAGCTTGGACTCTCTCCAGAGGAACTTGGTTTTATTTCCCTCACATCAGCATTTTACTCAACCTGTAAACTTATACACATGCATACACTTGAGCTTGTGTGCTACAGAGGTTTAGAGGCTGTCACTAGAACAAACTCAGGGGCCAGCCCTAGCCTCCCTCAGTCCAGCTGGGATCCTGAGCTAGGTTACAAACAGCCTTTAAGAAGGTGCACTAAAGATTGGAGCTGGGCCTGGCCATGGTAGATGTTCAGTAAATGTCTAAGGAACTCATAAACTGGCAAAGCCCAGTTCAGCTCTGTGTACTGCTAACCTTGACTGAAGTTAATCATTGTTTTCTAAGGTTCCGCTTCCTGTGCTAGAAAAAGACAGACAGTCCCCTAACCCTATAGGCTTAGAAGCTTGAAGCCCAGAAGTAGGTTCTGAGGTAGAAGGGGCATTTCTTCTTATGGCCCAAAGCTAAGAATGTAAGCTGAGCCTTCTGGGGTTTAGGGGGAGCCTCCAAGGGAGGGATTCTGCAGACCACAGAGGAACCCCTTCTTGTGAGTAGTTTCCATTCAAGTCAGACACCCCAAAGGAATTTTGGACAACAAGGTGCCTTTGAAAGCACAAAAGAGTTACATTCTGACACTGCCTCCCCATCAGTGGCCTGGCCATGTCATGATCTGCATTACTTTTGACAAGGATATGGGGAAGACTGATAGACAAGAAGAATCAAACTCCCCCATATTTGAGGCAAGGGAGGAAGACAGGCAGAGCTGAGCGTGCGCACATATCCACATGTGTGCTCAAGGGGAGGAGGAGTGGCATGGGGACCACCAACAGGGGAAGAGGCTCCCTCAAACCTTGTTGCTGGGGACTGGTGTCTCAGGAAGATTCATAGCTCCTGAGAATTCAGAGCCTGCCCTGATGTTCCCAGGAACAAGCCACCCTACTTATTGAAGCCCTCTGTCATTCCCTGTCACTCTTTTCCTCGGTTTCCCCACTGGTTCTGACAAGGATTTGAGCTGGGAGATCTTTGGAGGGACATTATCTATCCTGACAGATTGGCATACAGATATGCTCTAGAAAAACACCACCATCACCACCACCACCACCACCACCACCACCACCACCACCACCATCGCCACCACCACCATCACCACCACCATCACCACCATCACCACCACCACCACCACCATCACCACCACCACCACCATCGCCACCACCACCATCACCACCACCATCACCACCACCACCACCACCATCACTACCACCACCACCATCGCCACCACCACCATCACCACCACCATCACCACCACCACCACCACCATCGCCACCACCACCACCATGGCCACCACCATCACCATCACCACCACCACCACCACCATGGCCACCACCACTGCCACTGCTACCACCCCCACCACCCACGAGACCTGGAAAGGCAGTCCCCAGCCCCAGCCGTCTGTCTAGGGCCAGGGCTGGGTAGAACAGTCTCCACACACTGCCTGTCCTCAACAGCTTGCCATGGCCCAAACCTTGAAGTGGTTACAGTTACAGCCAGGCTAACAGGATTAGGGGAGCGTTGAAATCCAAGAAATCTAATTAGCTCAGACACCCCGGCCTCCCCCAGCACAACCCTGTAGCAACCCTGGCAGCTGGGTCTGATGGGAGGGGCAGCCGCCTGGCCCTCAGGGCGCCAGTCATTACCTGCACAGGTGTGCCCGGCCAGCCCAGGTCAGACTTGGTGGGGAGGTGCCATCTCAGTCTGCCCAGTTAACCACTGCCCACAAACCCACCAACCAAAGTGGGTGTCAAAGGGTGGCACTCAACTAGGCTCCAGATGGTGGTGGCTATTGGGGGAAGGAACCCAGGGGCCCTATGGGGCGGCCACCCTACATAGTGTAGGAGACTGACTCAGCCAGAGGAGGGGCAGTTTGAGTCACACTCTGTATCTATAGAAACCATAGCAGCCCAGGGACAATCTTGCTTCCTCCTCCAGGGCCAGGCAGAGCTGAACCTGGTGCATACATTATGCCTGGTCAGGCAGCATCTGAGGTTCAGTGTAAGTGCTAGATGGGGCAAAAAGAGAAAGGAGAGAGAGAGAGAGAGAGAGAGAGAGAGAGAGAGAGAGAGAGCTGCTAGGGACATAGACCATGTATTGCCAGCTGCAGGGAGGCCCACCTTGACCCTCTCTGGAAATAAGGGCAGCTTCTGCTCACTCCTCCCTCCCACCCAGGGGGAGGGGCCCACATGGATTTCTGTGGTACATCCCAGCAGAGTTGGAGGCTGTTACTCAATCCACTGTGATGTAGAAGTCTGTAAAGTCTGGAGTTGAGTCCTGGATTAGCCAGTCTCTCTCGCCTCAATCTGAGCTTTACTTTCCTTCTCTGTTAAATGGAAGTAATTCCATACAGTAGCTGATATCGTTGTTGATGGGAGCAAACAAATTTGAAAAATGATTCTAGGTGGACCATGCCAGGCAAAGAAAGGGGCTGTGGCCACGCCCTTTCTCGTGTGTAAATGGCAAGCAGCCAGAGGCTGGTGGGTAATTATTTATTTGTATTGGTCTTTCTGTCCTTGCTGGACAAAAGCTCCTAGAGGGTCTTGCATAGTTCTGGGTCTCGTGGGCCACTGTCTTCACTCTGTAGATTCTTATTAAACACATGAATAGTCAATCCTGGGTCCCTGACCTGACCCTATCCTTATTATGTAACTCCTCCCAGCTCATGCACAATTCGAGGAAAGAAAGTGTCAAGAGATAAGCCTAGTTCCCTAGAGCCAATGGAAGACCTTCTGGGCAGACCCTTCTCTGCACTTCTCTCACCCCAGTAAGGCTGGAAACAGCCACTGGAAGAGTGTTCTTCACCACAATGCACACTTATCACTAGAGCCTGGATACAGGACTTGGGCCTTATGATCACTAAGGAAAAATGAGACTGTGGTTGCAGAGGCCCCAGCATCTTAAGCCCAAAGTTAGGATCAATCGGGAGGTTTGGCTCTCCAGAAGCTGTCCAGTGAGTACAGAAGTGGTGATGCAAGCTGAGGCTGAACAGTCAGCTGTCAGCTATCAGAGAGGTAAGCAGGGATGATGGAACAACTTCTGAAAAACGTTTCTAGCATTTCTTACTCTCAATCTGGCCCTTTTGTCATCTGTCTATTCTGCCTAAGCTTCAGGATAAAGACTCAAATGTTTGTAACTGCCTCATCCTCCCGGCAAACATAGGATGACAGGAGACTGAGGCCCAGCAGGGTCTGTCTGCTGGCCCACACAGCCATCAAGCTACAGCTCCTTGATACCTTGTCCTTTTTCCTGTCTTGTGTCTGTGGAAGGATTTGCTGTGTGCTGCTTCCCTGAGGGAGGTCCTAACCTCAGACTCATGACTGGAGCTTCCAGGCCAGGCTCCATGCACCCGGGCAGACTGCCACAACCCCAGCCACAGGGTATCTTCAGGACAAAGATTTTCCCCTCAAAGAGGGCCTGGGTAGAGGCTGCTGTGTCCTGCTGAGAGGATCCAGCAGTCACCAGGAGAAACTGCAGCCGCAGGGTCAGGGTCAGGGGTAATTAGGGCAGTGGCCTTTGTTGTCTACACAAAACCCAAGGAATCTCATAAAGATGCAAGAGAGGCAGGGGCCTGGCAAGGACCCGTGGGAGCAGTTATGAATGAAAATGTAAGGGACCTGGTCACTATTTGGCAGGCCCTACATTCTGGTATCATGCCACCATGCCCACAGAAACTTCCCCAAATTAACGTGCTGCTGCACAGATTTCTTACAACATTTTACCCTAAGACTTTGGGTCAAAGTCTTAGGATAAAATCTCAGGTTGAAGCTAGGGACTGAAGCTTCCTAAAGAGCCCCTCTTGCACCCGGATTCTAAGGACATAGACAGGCTTCAGAAGGTGTCTTCCTTCTTTACCCACTCCCGTTAGTCAGACTGGGGAAGACGCTTCTGAGCTGGGTTCTTCCTTTGATCTTCTGCAGGAGTGAACCTGTGGACAGCTGTGCTGTGTTGGGTTGCCTAAACAGGGGCCAGGGACGAAAAGGTGGGATTGCTGTGGCTAGGGAAGTGTTGCATGCACACACACAGAAACCTACACAAACACTCACACACGTATGAAGGTGTGTTGGAGCCAAACCCCAGCTTCTAAGTCTTCCATCATTTGCCCTGGATTCCCCCCCCATTTCTTTAGGAGGGGGAAAAAAAGAACATTTTGTCCCCACAAATAAGCCAGTAACTGTTTCTTCACAGACAAGGCTATTTATTCAGTTTTTTTTTTTTTTTTTTTTTTTTTTAATAAGTCCAGTCCCCTCTGTGAGTCTGTGAGCAGTACTCAGAAAGTCTTACAACCACAGCTCAAGTCCTGGAAACTCTGTAGCTCCTCCCCGAGTCCCAGTCACCACGTTCCCAAGTCTAAACTTCTGATTCATATGAGAAAACTAGGTCTCCTAACCCTGTGACTCGGGGCCAGTGATGCTTCTGTCATTTGGGAAAAAACAAAACAACCAAAATCATAAAACTCAGAGGAAAACACCATCTCCCTCCAAAAGCACCCCTAGCCACACGCGCTCCAAGGCAGATAGGGCTTTCAATGTGCCTTTTGTTTGATGCTGGTGTTTCAACATCCTCTTCTTGAAGAGGGAAAGGTCAGCACAAGGCTCCCGGGTGTTCACAAGCCCTCTGCTTCTGTCAGGGGCCAGGGATCCCAAGCAAGGGGCCAGGAATTCCCCCTGCTTTGGGCCTCCTAAAAACCCAGCCTGGATAAGAAAGGCCATGGGCTTCCTCCCTCATCTAAACTTCCCAAATAGCTCACAGGCTTCCACACTCCGCGCAAGCACAGAGAGGCAGGCTGGAATTCACCAGCAGCGAGGCTGCCTCTTTCTCCAGCCTCAGCCACCATCCCTTTATCAGTAGCTTCAAAAAAACAAAAAACAAAACCAGAAAACAAAAAACAAAACAATAATAAGCAAAACCAGGCACCTCTGGGAACAGCCTCTGGCCTCCTGCCCTGCCCTGTGTAACCAGCCTGTCCTCACACCCACGAGAGAGGGAGGAGACTGCACTAGTTAACCCTCTGGTCTACCAGGCCCAGTTCCCAGGTTGCAGCAGAGGCAAACTGTTGCTCAAGAAAACCCTTCAGAAAACCATTGGCACCAGGAGGCAGCTGGAGCCAATGGCTCTCTGTGTAGCCATGGCAGGGGCATCCACAGGCGCAGCCCACAGACCGCCCTTCCAAATCCCGGGGGTTGGTCCCCATGTCCATGCCCGGGGCTGTCCACCCACGGGGCTCCAAATGTCCCTGGCAGTGCAGAGAGGAGGGAAAGGCTGGCCGAGCGGCGCACTCACCCCGCCAGCCCAGCCGCCAGCCAGCTTCTTGGAGATCTCAGAGAGAACATTTGTTTGGGCTGCCAAGTTAAATCTTCCTCCCTCATGTCAGGGCATTGGAAAAGCAGTCAGGGGAAAGGGGAAGGGGGAGAGCGGGGGAAGGAGCCGCGGGAAGGAGGGCGGGAGAGAGCAAGCGAGCAATCCAGGCGGGCAGGCTCCAAGCCCCAGCTACTCTTAGCACCGCCAGCCCAAGGAGCTCCCGGGGCAGACGTCGCCCAGGCTCTCGGCAGAAGCAGAGATCTGGCCGCGGGGACTGCCGGGTCGGGTGCGGGCTACCAGGCTCCCTGAGCCCGGGTTGTAGGAGAGGCCCTCGCCCTGCTCCGGGCTGGAGGCACAAGGTGGAACTGTAAAGCAGAGGAGAAAAAGTTTGCGGCAGGTAGACGGAAGGGCAGAGTAGCCGCGCCGGTCGGCCGTCCCCGGGGAAGGGTGGGGGGCCCCGGCCGGCAATCCTGGCGCGCTCGGGTCCGCTAGCCCTCCCGCCCGGGTTGTTTACATTCCTGGAGTGTCTTTTAAACCCGAGGCTGTGGCCGGCTCCTGGCCTTCTCCGGCTGCTTCGGGGCAGTCTCCCGTGAAAATCTGCTGGCGCACAATGGCCGGGAGGGGCGGTCGCCCCTCACCCGCGCCCCCACCGCTCCAGGGCAGGGAGCCTGCCCTCTTCACCGCGCCCTTTCCCCGCCTGGCCAGCTTCCTGGACAGATGTCCCCGGCCAGTGGGCGACGCGCTCCCGCAGCCTGCACCGCGACACCGAGGCCGTGCTCCCCACTGTTTTCTCCCCGGCCCTGACGCCAGGAATGTGAAACAAGCTTTCAGAGCTTCCCCCCACCATCCGGACCGAGCTTCGGCTCCAGTCCGGCCCCTCAACCTCCGCGCGGGCCGGCCTCCACTCCCCCGGGGCCACCGCCACCGGAGACAGAGAGGAAGAAAGAACACGGGGAAATTACTTTCGTATTTGCAACGCGCGCGCACGCACACAGACACATCTTCCTCTTCTTCCCTTGGGCTTGCCTCCCGACTGGGGCTGCCCCGGCCAGGCGTTAGCCTGAAAGCCCCTTCGGCTTCCGAAGCCCCAACGAGAAGCCTCCACACGCTCCCCTCAGCGTGCCCAGCTTTAGCACGCGCCGCGTTTCCTCGGGCCATTCTCCCCCCAAAACAACTTAACCGCGCCCCCGTCTCTCGTGTACAAAAGTGTGTTCTCCATAGAAATTCGGAGGCACAACTTAACACCACCAACCCTGGCCACCCTGGAACCCTGCGTCTTCCCGGAGGTTCTCCCCCGCACACAAGAGCACAACTTCACATCTTTCCAAAGGAGGCAAGGGAGAACCAGCGAGTCCTTCCTGGGTCCTTCCCTCCCTCCTCTGAATCTGTATCCCGGCCGGCCCCGACTGTTCCGAGCGCCGGCTGGAGGCGCGCCGGCAGGAGGCGGGCACCGAGTCCAAGCGCACACAACCGCACCGGTGCCCCGCACACCCGATGATCCCTGGGTCCCCGCGCTCACCCCGCTGGGTAGAGCCCCTGAACACAGCCAGGCGCTCACTGGTGGCCAGGGCCTCCGCCCCCGGCGGCCAGGGCAACGCACCGAACCCGCACAGCTGTCCCCTCTCGCCCGGCCGGAGCCTAAGCCTTTAAGCGTAAAGCCCCAGTACAGTACCCTACGCTCTCACCCCGAAGATCCGCGGGGACCGGGTGGAAGCCTCGGTGCTAACGGGCTCCTGGCTCCGTCCCCAAACTTACCGGGCGCTGCGAGCACCACTGCCACCGCTGGAGGACGCGCCGCCGCCACCGCCGGGTAGGGCCGGCTGGAGCCGGGAGGAGCGCAGAGAGAGCGCGGAGATCCTCTTAGCTCCGGCTCCGGCTCCTCGCCGGCCGGGGCTGGGGTCGCCGCGCTGCGCCGCGACGCTGCTCGCTTGCTCTGCGGCCCGATAGCTGCTCTCCCGGCCGGCCGCTTGCTCTCGCGGGCGCCCGCCGCCGCCGCTCGCTTTTTTAATGTCCACAGACAGTGAAAAGGAACTCGGCGTTCGGGGGTGAGTAAGTGAACCAACTCGCCCGGAGCCGAGCAAGTTGAAGTGTCAGATTACATTGGCTATTCTATTTCCAAAGGGCCCCGCGCCGCCGGCCTCCCGCAAAAGCCGGCACGGAGTAGCGGCGGGAGCGGAGCGCCGCGCCTTCGGCGCTCACCTCTGCTCGCCTTGGTTCGCTCTCCATCTGCGCGCCCACTGCGCTCTCCCTTTCCCTTTCCTTTCCGCCTCTCTCTCCTTTCCCTTCTTTTCCTCCCTTTCTTCCCAGTTCCCAGCTCTCAGCTCTCTGAGCTTCTTTTCCCTACCCCGGCAGGCTCCGCGCCACCCCCACCCTCCTATGCTGCTGGTTCACTTTTGTCCCTCCTCACGCCTCCCTTCCCTGCTCTTTAATACCGCTCCCCCCACCCCAATCGCGTAAGTTTGGAGCGGGGAGACGATGTGCCTAGGGGGGGGACCGCATTGGTAGAAGCAAATTAAGGCCAGAAGGCGTACCCCGCTTCCTGCTGGCCCCCTGCGGGAGCACACTGGGGCCGCAGGTACTGTGAGCGATCCGAATTGGGGTGGCTGAATTGCTAATGAGAGGTGTGCGAAGCTTCCCCGAAGACTTCGGGATTGTTCCTAAAATGGGGTGACAGAGAGAGGGTGAGAGGACCCTAACTTTCGCCGCGGGTGGCGCAGGGGAGGCTGAGGCGCGCCTCCGTTGACGCCTGAGGAGGAGAGAGGGGTGTGGAGAGAAGCACACGTCCCCGCCGCCACTGAAGTTCAGAGACCGGGACGCCCTAGCGCCCAGCGCTTCAGGGCGCCGCGAGCCGAGCGCTCCCGCGCTGCAGAGGTGGAGATCACCCAAGCCAGCTCCCAGCCCAGGGCTGGGCACCACTCCTGCAGGGGCCAAGGGCCCTCGCGACGCACAGTTTGGTGCGCCCACTCGCGGGGGTCTCCCTCGCAGACCCGCCCCCCCCGAGATTATCCAAGTGCGCACTCTCTCTGGCTCACGTCCATTGCCACTCACACAGAAACTCCTACACAAACGGCACGCAAGTTTGCGCCTACCCTCTCAGCGTAGCAAGCGATCTGACCCATCCAGAAACACGCTTGTACACACTTTTCATCTCAGTGCACTCGGACGCATACAACTGTACGTACAAATATCTCTGCACACCGCCCTCAGTACGTTTTCAAAAACAAAACACGAGGCATTTCCCCGTGCACTACGCCTCACGTTCTCATACACATACAAATGTAATGTCCCCCTTACTCCCTCACATCCATTCCTCACCCCCGAACGCTCCTGACTAGAGGTACTCCAGTCCTAAAGATAGCAAGTGTCTAGGTTGGGCAGGCGCGCACGCACGCACGCACGCACTCCCTTTCAGGGCAAGCGGGGTGGGGGGTTGGCTTGGGCAGGAGCCCGCTAGGCAATCCAGGTGTGGCGATGACTCCGTGCTCCGCGTTTTGCAGGCAGCCACAATGTCTGTCGGAGGCGAGGCAAGGAAGGGAGCTGGAATAACAAAGGCAAGTTGGGAAGAGCGCAAGGGGGCGCAGCCCCGGCCGGGCCGCGGGGGGAGCCCAGCGCTGCCGGGTCGTCGGAGGCTGCTTGGCCGCCAGCCTCGAGAACCGGAGGTGGGGAGGAAAGGCGGGGGGAGAGGGGCGGGGCCGCCGAGTGACGTCAGAGAACAATGACACCGCTGGGGGCGGGCTCGGTCTGGTAGCCGGGGCGGGGGTCTTCCTCCGGGCCTGGGGCGGGCGGAAGAAGTCTTGGCCTCGCTAAGGCCGCGGTTTGATTGACGAGGTCCGCATGGGAGCGCAGACGTGCCACGCAGACTCCCGGGTTCCTGCGCCTCCTGGGTGGTGATCGTAGCGCACCGCGGGCCAACAGGGGGAGCAGGCCGGAGCGCTCCCCCCACCACAGACCCCCATTTTAGAATATCCTTCAGAGGACTGGCTGCTCTGACCTCGGCTTGAACTCCTTCAGGGCCAAAGAGATCAGTCCTTCCACCACCAAGACAGGGAGGCAAAATGCGTTTGTCAGCTTTGCATTCATTCTCAGAGCTCTGTCTGGCCGCGGCGAACTCAGCCTGGAATTCCTGAGGGTACACTTCAGCTCAGGTCCACAGGGACCTGGAGCAGGGGTGTCTGGGTGCGGCAGGTGGGGGTAGGGTAGGGGGAACTACCTTTCTCAGGGCAAAATCGGCCTCCTGCTGACATCAGGTACGGGGGGGAGAGGGGGGTGCTGCTCTTTTCCAGGCTCAGTCCTCTGACCTGTCACACAGGATGAACTGTTAGCAACTTGTGACACTACCCTCCCACAGGTGGCAACTGAGTATCCCTGGGCAAAGTGAGTGACGTGAAATCACTTCCAGACCTCTAGGGGCACTAAAATGGTCTGGTCCCAGTACATTTCTAAGAAGAAGAGCACACGCACGCGCGCGTGCACGCACACACACAGAGTGCGAGCTTGTGGGTGGCCCAGATTGCGGAGGGTAGTCTGAGAAATCCTGGAAAGCGTGAAAGATGAGAATTCAGTTTGCTGAAGGGAGTCACAGCCATCCTGCCCTCAGACATGCAAAACATCGGTACACCCAGAAGACCCCCCCCCTTCCCCAGCACTACAGCCCGTGTCAGACTTGTGATGCAATAATCCAGCTTCGACCAATATTGGGGCCAGTTCCTGTTGCCTTGATGAGCACCTAAGTCAGGGCACTCTGCCCTCCCAGTTTTTCCTTCAAATATGTAAGTAACCAGAGCTAGTCACCTCCAGGAAGTGGAGAAAATGGTGATCTCTGGTGAGCATTCATGTTCAAAAGCTCCTGTCCAGAAGGCCGCGCCCCCTTTCTTTCTTAAAAAAAAAAAAAAAAATCCATTGTGTTTATTTGTTTGAGGGAAGGGATACCCATGAAGCAAGGAGGACAACTTCGGGGGATCAGTTTTCTCCTTCCACCAAAGCAGGTCCTGGGGCTTGAGCTTAGATTCTTAGGTCTGGCAGCAAAATGCCTCAGTCAGTGATGACCCATCTTGCTAGCCCTCACCCTTGCTTTCTAGGACATCTGGAGACCTGGAAGTAGCCGCAGAGGGAGAGGATCTTGCAAGACAGTCAGCACTGCTCTCAGCCTCCCCAGCCCGCACGCAGGGCACCTTGGGGCAATATGTCTGAGCAATCACACCCAGGCCTCCTGCGAGGACCCCACGCCCCCAAGCACTGGAGCTCCCAGGCCCTTGTTACCTCTATTTCTCTGGCCAGGCGGTAACTGGGCCAGCTTTCTCCCCCCAGAGTCGTAGAGAGTGTGGCCTATTTAGTGCCCGCTATGCGCTGAGTGAGGACATCGTGGGCATTAACTTATTGTCTGCAGTTATGACATTTCTGTCTTTTCCAAAGGGAAGAGAACTGTAAACACTGTCTCCACACTGCTCAGGCCCTCATTGACACGGCTTCTTCTTAGCCAACAACCTCAGCTCTGCATTCTTATCTAGAACTTCTGTGTGGCCCTGTGTGGCCAGTTGTTCTCCCTTTCTGGGCCCTCTATAAACTAAAGGCTCGTTCTCACAGCAGTGATCAAGCCTTGCTGTTGTCTATACCCTAAATTCCCAATCTCAGCCTTGGCAGCTGTAGGCCTTGGGTAAAACAGAGAGGTGGACAGTACACATTGCCAGTTCAGGTTCCTGTGTTCTCCCTGGCTTAAAAGGCAGCTTCAGTGCCCACCAGAGTGGGTTGTGCAGAGCAGGCTCAGCTAACACCCATCTTTCCAGCAGGCTTAAGTTCCTCTAGTTTCCTACCCTGATGGAACCATCAAGACTGGGGAAGAGGCCCTTTGCTAAGGCAGGGCCTGAGCCTGAGTCTGAGTCCCAGGAAGCAGGAAGTCCAAAGGCCAGGAGGAAAGCACTCTGAGTATGCAGAGGATCTCTGCAAGGTGCAGCAAGTATGGCCTCTGGACCAGTCTGCCATCAGTGGGATGAGGTAGGAACAGGCATAAAGGTGCTAGTTGCTGCCTCTCTACTCTCCTCCTGGAATCAAAAGGTATGTGAAAATCCAACTCGCTGCTCCCTGTGGGTGGGCCAGGTGCTTTGAAGCTCTCCCTCCTTCCATGTCTCCAACGTGGTATCTCCAGGCTGAGGGAAGACATAGAGGCTGACTTGCTGCTCCAGGGTAGAATTCCAGATCTAGTTGCACCCCTGAGCTCATCTCATTACCAGGTATGATACAGATGAGGTGACCTTTGAAGTGCTTCTGAGAAAGATGTACCCACCTACTAGGAACTGATCTCTGTCTAAGGCCTTCCTGAACAGTGAGTAATGGGAACATAATTAGTCTTCACTTGTGTTAACCAGGAACCTTTGGGTCCTGCCCAGCTCTGTGCCTATACATCTTAGGGGTAGATAGTCGATCCAACATAGAAAGCCTATACCCTCTAGAACAGAGCCTCTATGTTGCAGCTAGCTTCTCCTCCCTTCTCTGACTACTAGACACTGATGTACTAGAGGAAGATTCCCAGTACTATGATCATCGTCTAGGACTTATTTGTATTGGTTTCCTGAGGGGGGTAGGCACGTTGAGACAAAGTCTTGCCATGTAGCCTAGGCTGCCTTTGAACTCAAGAGCTTTGCACTGCACGAATGCTGGGTTACAGCTGTGAACCACCACACCCCGCTAGGATGTGTCATCTTGTCTTGCGATCCTCTGATCCTCACAATGGCACTTGTAGAGGTGACTAAGATGAGCTACAGAGGGATGCGGTAGCTTTCACTGGGCCCCAGGGCTGGGGAGTACAGAGAAAGCGTGAAAGGTGGACCAATTTCTGCAGTGCCCTTTCCCTACACTAGAACTCCACCAAGCAGCAGGCCAGGGCTGATATACAAAGAACAGCTGGGGAGACAAATGCAGCATGCCAAGGGTGGAGTACTGTGGCTTCCTGACTCCATCCTGCAGCACCTTCACCCTGCAAAAAAACTCGGGCCTGACATCTCACATATGCGCGCTTTTCATACTCTCTTGCCCTAACCTGTCTTCATGCTTCGTGGCTTCCAGGAGTACCACCATCACATGCATACGACTCCTTGCCTGCTTTTTCACAAGCTCCTTTTGTCTCCTAAGATTCACTCATCCCAGCCTTCCAGTCCATAGCTACAGCTGCCTGCTCAGGAGCCTGTTCTGATGGTACCACCAGTCAAGCTGTATATGTCATCTCTATTCCTGAGTGCTGCCAGACTGCCTCCATATCAGTGTGATCATAGCAACTGCCTGTTAAGTTCCTGTTATGGACCAGGCCCTCAGTAGCTCTTATGCCTGAACTCTGGTCCTCACCTGAGTTGAGGATGAGTAATAATGGCTCCATTTCACTGATAAGGAAGCTGAGGCCCAGGAAATCTCAGTTGCAAGTATAACACTTCATGGGGGAGAGTGCTCTGGTACCCAATCTCTCCACCTCTAGGGGAAGAATGGTTCATCGCTCTATACTATCACACAGTGAATTGACAAGCAGTCAATTACAGTGGAGATATTGGGCACACGTGGACAGACCAGGATCCCAAGAAAGACTGTCCAGATCAGATGCCAATCTTCAGGTTTAGAAAGAAAAATCACTAATATTGAACAGGTAAGAAGGCAAGCTCTCAAGGAAGCTGTAGAAAAACAGACGAGAGTGGAACATGGGTCCGTACAAGATTGCACAGCGAAGGTGGGTAATATCAAGGTTCCCAAAGTGACAGACATTGCTGCACCTGGCAACCTGCCTTCGGGCTCCTTCAACTGTGCTCTTTTTGAAAGACACGTGGTCCCAGATGCCTCTCGGATGCTGAACTGTTCAGTGAGTGGCTCTACTCCTTCTCCCCTCAGTAAATAAAAAGAGGGAGAAGAAAGAAGAGAAACCAAAGTATTGTTCTCAAGTTCAGCTGCTGCCAACCAGAACCAGAGAACAGCTGCATAGGATGGAGTAGGAGCCGTCCATCCAGAGACCTTGCCCCACCCCTTCTGCAAGTATCAGGTGCCATTTGGGCGGGCTGGGGGACCACTGCCCATTATCATTCCTTCCTTCTCCATCTACCCGCAGCCTTGGTTGACCTGGACCTCTTCTCTGGAAGGCAGGCTGGCTCCCACCCTACCAAGAAAGGTCTGTGGTACCTGTCTGGGTGGTATTGCAAAGGTCTGTCTTCTAATATCCCTTTAATTTGATTACTTTCTGGTTTGATTCCAGGGTGAACACGGAGGCTTTTTTTTCTTCTCCACGCCAGGAAGGAAGGCCATCTGTAGAGGTGGAGGACTGGGACCCTGGTGGCACATCAAACAGCTCTTTGCAAGGATAGCTACCCATTTGCTCCTTCGAAAGGGCTCCCCAAGACTCCATGCTGTCTCCTTTTGCTCTCATCCCTTTTGAGAAGTCCCCCTTACATCTGAACCCTGACCTTTCCAGGCCATGGGCAAGTCTGACCCAGGTTACCCCAGTGGTCAGCCCTGCAGGAGCAACACTTCGGTCACTGGCCAGGGCCAAGGAGGACGCTGTTGCCAGGGCTGGCTTCTCAAGCTTCCTCTTCCCCTGGGAAAAGCACTTTTGAGTTTGTAAAGAGCATTTTCTGTCCCACCTCAGTGCTGCAACAGCTTCAGGAGGCAGGCAGATTGCACATGCTACTTGGTGGAAGAAGAAAATGGCTTGGTGGTTTGGCCAATATCACATAGGTGTGGGAGGGGGCAGGGTGGAGTCTTGTCAGGATTTGAACCCTGATCCCTTGATTCCATGTCACCAACCCAGGTAGTGATGTTTCAAAACTGGGCCACTCCTAGCCCCAGATGTTGCCAGGAGACAGGATCTCAGACACTTTGATTCATTTGACAAATAATTATCGGCTACGTGCTCAGTGTCAAGTGCAGAGCTAAGAGTTAGGGATCCAACAAAGAAGCCAGATGTGATCCATGCTGCCACCAACTGATAATTCTGATGGAGGAAACCAGCCAAACAGGCCCTGTGCAGAGATCTGTGCCCAGAGGTTCAGCCTATGTGCCCCAGAAGGAGCCCAGGGCCCAGAGTCCAGACACCTTCCTGGCTATGTGGACTGAAAAAGGTTTTCCTGACATCCGTTCCATAGTTTTAGGTCCTTGCCCGACTTCCACCTTCTAGGTCAAGTGGTTAATGATTTCCTGGCATGAGTAATTATCCTGGTACAGTGTTTTCTTAGACCAAACTTTTCATTGGCATTTGAAGGCAGAGAGGGGCTTCTTGGGTCATCTGACTTGAGCCCCTCACTAAGCAAGAACACCTCAGCCTCATTCTTCTCAGGAAGTAACAATCTTCCTCCCCCCACCCCCCCCTACCCTTCCAGAGGAAATAGAGTGCTTGCTCCTTCACAGAACAGACCTCTGCCCAGCGGTGTGCTGGTAAATGTTTAACATCTGGCTCTGCAGACTGGGGAAAACCTGACTCGTAGTATCTGTTGATTCCCTTAGTGTAAATAGTCCTGCCTTGGTGGCCTGGCGCTGCATGCTTGGCAGTTCCCACAGTTGGTGAAGGTTTAACCGCTGCCTTTCCTGAGCCAGTACACGCAGGCTAAAACACAGAGTTGCCCACAAGAGAAGCCTGCTCCAGCTTGACTTGTAGAAAGTTCTTTCTAGTGTGGAGCAAAATAGCCCACTGTCCACATACAGTGAAAATGGCGTAGCTACCTTCCTCCCTATTTCCTTTCTTCCCTTCCTTTCACAAATATTTATTGGGCCTGGTGACGCCATGGTGCTAGGTCCTGTCTACCCAGACCGTATCTTAGTTCCCCCAGCTCCACCTTCCCTGCCTGTCCACCTCCTAGACCCCACTCAGACTGACTGACACCCACCCTCCCAAGCTTGTGTTGGCCGCCAGCCTTTCTCTTCCTGCTGTGGGCAGGCTGCCTCCCTCTCAAACCCTCCCGGAGCCTTTATCGTCCCTTTTGGCACTTATCACTTTCTACCTCGGATTACAGCTATTTGTGTACACGGCTTATCTCCCTGCCAGACAGAGAGGCAGCTCCGGCTGTTGAAAGTGTGGACTTTGGAGCCATGTGACCTGGCCTTCCATCCCGGCCCTGCCACTAGGGATATGCATTCTCTGGAGCTCACACTACCTTTCGGAGCCTCAGTTTCCTTATGTTCAAGGCAGGCCTGGTGATAACCATTTCCAAGATGGCTTTGGCCATACGGTGGGATTAACCCATTTCCGGCTCCTGTCTGGTCTTCCATCCTCTTCTGTATGGACTTTGTGCCAGTGCCTCTTCTTAGTCTAATTATTAGACTACAGTACTGCTTACAGCAGACACATATAACAGTGCAAAGCACAGGGTTTCAGTCCAAGAACTTACAGATGTGGATACATTTCCTCCTCCCTAGTTTGGGACAATGGAACTTATCTATTTCCATGAACAGCAGACACTGTGCTAGTAGCACACACCCATAATCCCTGCATTATAGAGATTGAGGCAGGAGAAACATCGAGAATTTGATGCTAGCCTGGGGACTATTTCGAAAATTCAACCAGCCAGTCAACATAATTTAAGGCACAGACAGGTTACATAAACTCAAGGTCACACAGATACCAGGTGAAAGAGCTAAGATTTGAATCCAGGACAATCTGTTTCAGAGTCCTAGCGTTAAACTTGATGCAACATGTCAGTATTGTGAATATGCTTATGGTCTGAAGATGCTGGGGGTTGGGGTGTCCACAGTCTTTCCAGTCTCCACACATCCTTACCCCAGCTGAGAGACACAGGTAGAATGATGCAGAGAAGTCATTGACCTGCCTTTTAGGGACTCCCAAAAGGTAAAGTGGTTAGTGCCCAAGAGAGGGACATCTCCATTTCCTTGGGCTAGGGACAGGGAGGCCACTGATGAATAAAGCGTGGGAGGAGGCTCACTGAAAGAGGCATTTGTGATGGGTTTTGACAAACGTGGACAGATGGAGGACTGAAGGCCGAGAGCAGCGGTAGAAGATCAGAGGTTCATGTCCGAACAAGGCTCGCATTTCTATGCATGCTGTTGGGCATGCACAGAGAAGTAGAGGTCATAAGCTGATCATGGGTTTTGAAGTCAGTATACAGCAAAGAAAGCTGGGCTAACATAGGTTAAGTTGATGGTCTGATTCTCTGGAAGCTTCTCTGGGCTTCCATAGTCCTGGGCTCTGAGTTCTAGGCTTGGACTTCACCTTGTATCTTTCCACTTTTCTGAGCCTTAGTTTCTCTTGCAGAATAGGCATGAAGTGTGAGCCTTGGAGTCAGCTGAAGGATGAAACAGATGGCAGGTGGTGAGAGCTGGAACCTCTTGAGGCAAGAGGTGGGTGGAAGTACTTGGAGGAGAGAGAGGCGATGGTAGATTCAGAGAAGCCTAGCATTCCTGGTTTGTAGTGGCAGATACTGGGTGTGTGCCAGGCTTTCTCGTCTCTTTTCTGTTGCCAAAGGCTTGCCAGCTCTGTTGGTTTCTTCAGAGGCAGATTCATGCTGAAGCCTATTGAGGACAGCCCCACCAGTTGAGGACAGCCCAACCATGGCTCCTGAAAGCAGGGGTTATAGAGTACACTAGAGAATCCTTGAACACTAGTCCTATGCCTCAAGGACTCAAGGACCTGATTTCCTCGCTACGTCTGCCCAAATCACTGTCCCTTCCAGCCTCCTGGGTCTCCAGTGCGTGATAAGGCCCTAGAAGGAAAAGTGACCCTCCCCCAACTCAGGCAGGCTCCCAGGGCCCTTGGAGGCATAGGAGGCTGTGGGGAGAGGTGAAGTGAAAGGGTCAATTAATCCATGCTCACCCTCAGGGGGCTCTCTATGATGCTAATCTCTCTGCTTTTGATCCATACGCCCCAGCCCCACCCCCTCCCCAGCCCGGTCCCACAGTCCAGTTAGAGCTGGAGCCTTGTGCTGCAGTGTGGCTGGGATTGGAGCTGCCCTGGGTAACGAGGCCCAGCGTATCCATAACGAGGCAGCAGGGTTTCATCCCTGGGCAGGAGATCAGAGCCCAGGTTACTTGCCTGGCATACGCACTCTCCTCTCCTTTTCCAGAACTTTCTCACTCTCACTTTCCCTCTCCTGGGCTTGTCCTCTCCTCCAGAGGGACTCTGATGGTCCCGTGTCACACAGAAGCCCTGGAGAAAGGACCAGAGGCTCTGACCATTAAGAGCAGAGTCGGGCCACAAGCTCAGTTATTCCAATCGGTATGAAGGGGGCTTTATTCAGGTAGTTTTTGTTTGGTTTCTGACCAACAACGGGAAAGGAATCTGAAATGCTGGAGGTGGAGGGGTGGTGGTGGACCAGAGCACGCATCAGCTCCCACGTTCTTCACGGCTGCCTTAAAAGGCCTGCCTATGGGAAGGCAAAGTCTCCAGGGGAACTGGGTACTAAGGGGGGAGAGTCTGAGCAAACCTAGGACAGAAGCTCATCAGAGTCCATCGCTGTACAGAGAGGACAAGGCCCAGGCAGATGTGCACATTCCATGCGAACGATGGGCTGGCCTTTTATGCATGTCTTCCTGTCTGTGCCCGGCCTTGTTCTGGACATGACGAGGATGTTCTACGCACTCAATGGAGCCAGGAAGAGAGCTCAGGCCTCCACACTGCTGCAGAGCAGGATAGGGCACCTTTGAGGATGCCAGCCTCAGGGGATCATAATGGCCTCTCTGCCAACCCAGCCTCGCAACATCCCTGTAAACTTGGGCTTATACACAATTAAAGTTTTATTACATTATATTTCCTACATATAAAAAACTATTTGTGAGCTATGAACACATTGCAACGAGAGCTCCTGACCGCTTTCCTTAAGAAATAGATTATTTGGGCACTGGGGAAGACCTGCCTCTTGGCCCCCTACTTCCCACAAGGAACCACTACCCTAAATGTGCTCATTACTCCCTTCCTTTTTAAAACAAATCATTTCAGCACATGTGTGGAACCACTGGGCGTACTGGACCTTTGAGACATGGCATTCAATTTTTCAATCCCAGAAGACATAGCTTCTCTGAGGGAAAGGGGGTCCTATGAGGATCCGCCTGTACTCTTGTGTCCCCCTTTTCTTCAGAGCCACTCAGAACCTCCTGCAGCAAATGCTGTGAAATGGGACACATGTTCCTAGTGCAGGCGGCCAGGCAGGGCACCATCTGGCAGCTGGACATTCCTGGAGCAAGGTGTGCTACTGTGTGTTTCCTGGCTGGTGCTCACTACCTGCAGGAAGGACCCCTCCTCCCCATTCAGGGTACCTGGCTCCTTCCAGCCCCAGCCCCATGGTTTCATTACAGGGAGGCCTGTCTTAGGAGATCTGATCTCTGTACCCATCAGTGCTTTGGGCACTCATCCCACTCACAGGGCAGAGATGTTAGGTAGCTAGTCCCCAGATCCCAGGGGAGCTGAGTATTGGCCCCAAAGCAGACATTCCTAGAGTGAGTCAGCACAAGAGCATGCATGAAGGCAGGTGGACAGCCCTGGGTATAGAGACTCCATGGATATGGACTTCTTCCAAGGTCCTGTGGGCTAGGCTGGCCTGTGGACTTGGAGGCAAGTCTCCAGGGAGGCTCCTAGTACTTGTGGTTGCTCTGATCCCCACCTGCTGGGTGGACGTGTAAGTCAGTAGACATACCTACATATCAGTGGTGGTTACTAACACACGGGCAAGTGTGTGTGTATACACACACATGCACATACATGCTTAATTATGTATGTAATATGATCCACAGGTGTGTGGAGCATGATGCAGGGACTTTCTTCTCTTCGTGGACAAACCTGTTTGATCTCAGAGCATCACACAAGGCATATATCTGGAGAACCCATCATGTGGGGCAGAGCACTGGGCAAGCAGCTGGCTTTTGAGGGGACTGAATCACTTCCCATGTCATCCTAGACTTCCCCCCAGCCCTGCCAGCCTCCAATATCATAGCCTCGGCCTTCCAGAGAGAGTCTCTAGCACCAGAGGCCTAGTAGAGTGCCTTCGAGTCAACAGTAGGGCCAGAACCATGACGCTAGCAACCAGGTGGCCAGAGCTTGCTTCTCATGCTAAGCACTATCAGTGCAGGGCCTGTCAGGACCCTACTTCCACAAGGAAGCCGGCAGCAGGAAGGTCCAGAAGCTTCCCCCTCTTTTTTCACTTCCTGGTACCTGTGTTGTGATTTCCCCTAGTGACATATCCAGGAGTGTCCTATAGGAGGGCGCACAGCTGTAGGCAGCAGCAGAGACTGAGAACAGCCTGGAGCAGAGTGAGACCGGGCAGAAAGGTGGAACAGCGCCACCAAATGTCTCAACGGGGAACACACACACACACACACACACACACACACACACACACACACATACACACACGGCTCTACACCTCTGCACGTGTGCCAAGAGAGGACATAGGAACTAGGGACACACATACAAAGTTTGTCCCAGGGCTTTCAACCTGTCTGTTTACTCAGGCTGTCCCCAAAATGGACCTTCAGATGCAGCACTCACTGCAACTGAGTTTCAAGTTGTTGTGTTTCAGGGAGATGAACGTTGGCATGGTCAGGAAGTCCTTTCTCGGTCCTTTTGGGCTTCTCTTTCAGATTACATAGTGGTACGGGCTATTCGTCAGTGTTATCATGGCACCTGGAAGATTCTTGTCTTGTCTTCTACGCATCTTGCTAAGGCCACCTAAGAAGGCCTGCGTGAAAGCTCCCTTAGTGGCCCTGTGGCTTAGCAGGCAAGGGACTTTGGCAGCCTGGTGGGACCCATAACTCCTCATTTCCAGCTGTGTGTGGACAAACACCCTGCCATCCTGAGGCCTAGTTCCACACTTGTGCCACCTTAGTGGTGCCTGGGATAGTCACACCAGTCCAGGACAGCTGAGATACTCAGTTGAGTCTTGCAAACCCCATGCCTGGTGGAAGCCACTGGGTTCAGCCACCATAGGGCGTGTGTTTGCCCTGGTCATCCCAGGACAGCAAGAGCCCAGACTTGACATTGCCTTACCATCTGGGAGCCTTGAGGATATCACCGGCTGGCCACCTCTGGCTACAGCTAGGTCCATCTTAAAGGTGCATACCAACTCAAGGGTTAGGTAAGAGCAGCTGTTGGGTAGCAGGAGGGTCTTGCAAGCCTGTTCCCTTGCGGAATGACGGGAGACAGGACACTCAGTCTTCTGGTACTGGTTGGGCTGAGCTCCCTATGTCCACACAGAGGGACACTGAGTAGCTTGAGAACCCTCTTTTGAGCTCACCAGGCCCCTGGCTGCTGGTGATAGAAATGTTCCTTTAAGGGGAGGCTAGGTACCTTTGAAACTGCCAGTCTACACTAAAGAGGCAAAAGGCGACTTGCTTTCAAAGCAGCTCTTCTGGCCTTTAATTACCCTCTGTCACCCATAGGTAGAATTTCCACTCAGTTAGCTGAAGAAAGGTGCCCACGCTGCTGGCTGCCACGTGCCAGTGAAGACTGGGCTTTCCTGCCGCCTTTGTGCAGCCAGCTTGGGTTTCTGATTTTAATGATTTCCTGAATTCATTCCATTTCCTACCTCGGGGAAAGGAGGAGAGGTGATCCTCTTGGAAATTCACATAATTGCTTTTATTTGATTTTTATTAAAATGCATTCAGGAATAATGTGATTGTCCCCGTTATTACGTTGTTCATCAGTCCTGCTCAGGGAATCTATGGTGAAAAAAGTGCTGGGTGCAGGGGCCTCCAGGGCATGCAGGGTGGGATGAGAGCACCTCACAGTGACTTGGGGGGCTCTCCTGCCCTGGGGGGTCACAGCCCATCTCTGGCTCCTTCCTCTCTCTCTCTCTCTCTCTCTCTCTCTCACACACACACACACACACACACACACACACACACACACACACACAC
>NW_026591918.1:3163583-3259475 GCF_907164565.1 Psammomys obesus | reverse complement strand
ACACACACACACACACACACACACACACACACACACACACACACACATTCTCTCTCTCAT
Source organism: Psammomys obesus (assembly GCF_907164565.1). Classification (NCBI taxonomy): domain Eukaryota; kingdom Metazoa; phylum Chordata; class Mammalia; order Rodentia; family Muridae; genus Psammomys; species Psammomys obesus. The sequence continues at coordinate 3,259,415 of NW_026591918.1, read as the reverse complement.
ATCGAGAATGAGGCCTGCTGCTGTCTGTGAACATATTTTACATGTTTTCAAACCTCAACCCACCCTTTTCCCTACTTGTCCACTTTGGAGACACAAGGTGTCAGAGGTGAGTCTGGGGTGGGAGATGTGCTGGCTTTCCTTACCCAGATCCCCAGATCCCTGCTCATTGGTCTGTTTCCTGTCTAACCTTTGGCTTTGGGCTATTAGCGTACAGAATTAGGAAACCAATGTCTCACTCAGACCATGTATAGTCCTTATCTACTTGATGCTGTTAGAATATGGTCAGATTGATTTGCTTTGCCTCTGTTGACTAGTGAAGCTAGTGGAATGCAGCTCACGGCTTGGGTGCACTCCTAGATTCCAGCACCAGCGGAGACTGAGGCAGAAGGAGCTCTACTTCAGTGTCTGCCACAAAGACCAGCCAACCGTAACGCGAAGACTTTTCTTCATAGTCACAGAACTGAGTGAGCAGGTGGCTAGCAGCATGGATGCCCATCAGAGTTGAATGGTACCGCGTGGCCTGGCCTCACAAGAGTGGATGGGTGTCATCCGCTCAGCCTTGGCCGCTTGCTGAAAAGGCGGCCTGCTTCCTATCAGAGGAAGCTGTGCAGAAAATCAGGGAGCACAGAGGTAGATACCCACTTTCAGAGCTCCTCTTGTGGGGGTTCATTTCTGGGAAAAGCAATTCAACTTGCTTACTGAGTTTTCATTGTTTCTGTTTATTTTGGTGCAAGTCATTTGGCAATGGCCACAGCTAGGGAATTCAGAGAATGGAGAGAGTAGATTTTGAATGTAAGCTATTGGCATTTTCAGTGCCTACTAGCCAGCTGAGCACTCAGAGGTAGCATCTGAGGCTCACTCTGCACCCTTCTGCCAGGAGGAGGCTGCTACTATTATTCTTCTCTGTGGGCTAGACTACGTGCATCCGGATCACTGAGAGCAATCCATCTGAATCATGGGCTCCTGCCCCAGAGCCTGTGTGGGCCTCTGACTACACGTTTGACAGTCCCAGGAGAGGTTTGCTGATGTCTCTCCAGTCAGGTTGCAGTCTGTCCAGGAGGGTAGGCCCTGATTTTCATGGAGAGGGTCAGGCAGCGAGCTGAAAAGGGCCTCTAGAGTCTCAGTAAAATGAATCTCAGCCCAGAGTTTGAGAAAGACACTACGAGTCATAGTAGGCCTCAGCCTGGGGTTGTCCTGGGATGTTCTATTCAGTTCTGAGCTGGGCTGGTTTTAGCTTAAGCCCCTGTGCTAGGGACTACATAACAGGGACCTGTGCACACACACACACACACACACACACACACACACACACACACCCTCTCAGCTAAACTGCATTCTTTCAAAAATTCTGAGGAGACAAATGGCTCACGTGCCGCTCTGGAGGCAAAAGGAGCAATGGCATTTCGGAAGGCCATGAGCAAGTTAGCTGAGGAGCTGAACAAGGAACACCAGTCACCTCAGAGTTCTGGAGGTTCCACAGCCATTTCCAACTCTCTCCTCCGAGTAGCCCAGGCTAGGAGCAGGAGGAGTCCCAAACGCTATAGAAGACAACACCAACTGAAACTGGGAGGCTTTTGCCAGTCTGCAGAGGAAGACAATGCAGCCACTCCTGATGAGACCTGATAGACTAGGGTCATTGGCTTGGGGGAGGGGCATAGGAGAAGAAGAGGGAGGGAGGGTGGGATTGGGAGGGGCTGAGGGAGGGGGCTACAGCTGAGATACAAAGTGAATAAACTGTAATTAATAAAAATAAAATAAAAATTAAAAACATAGGAAGGCTTGTCCAGCCTCAGTTTCCCTCCTGTTCCCTGGTAGCCAAGCCCAGAGTAGGCAGTGCAGAAATCAGTTCTGGGGCTGAGACTTAATGTACTGCAGGATGGGTCGCAACCAGCTCCCCAGCTCCCCGGCAGCTCAGAGGTCAGTGGGCTGAGCTGTTGCCATGTCCCCGGCCTCCCAGCCTTGCTGCTGCACCCCGCCCTACATGCTGTGCCTCAGCCTCCCAGCTACACCCCAGCCTTGCTCAGCATGCGGCTTCTTTATCAGATCTCCGTTTCTCTCCTTGGCGGCCTCGCTCCTCTCCTGCCCCCACTTCGTTGCCCTTTCCTCTCTGAAGTGATGTGCCTTTTCCTGCCACCCCCACATGCACCGCACAGGAGGTGTTTGTTTGCTCCTTGTTGCTTTAAAAATGCTTCCTCTTGGTGGTGGGGATGGTGTACGTGCCTGAGCTTCAGAGTCCCGCTGTGTGCTGGTGATCTGTGGGCAGCAGCTGGGCCAAGTGGGATTTGGGGCTACTGTGGGCAGTATCCACAGCCTCGAGGCCTCTGGATCCCATAAACGGGTCCAGGCTCTGGCATACTGCCATCATTCATGCTCCCAAGGAAGCTTGTTTGTCAGAGGTTGCCAGCTGGTTCCCGCTGCAGGTAGCTGAGCCAGAAGGCAGCAGAGGGCCAAGCTTCTGAGTGTCTAGCCTAGTTTCTACCTAGGATATAGTGCTATGGTAAACTTCCCACCCCAACTCACCTTCCTTACCTGTCCCCCTAGCCCAGGGACTGCAACAGGACCAAGCAACACAGCTTCCCCAAACTTCTGTGTCAAGCTCTCAAGCTTGAGGCAAGTTTAGGAGCTGAATTAGAATTTCAACTCTAATTCTGTGAGGCCTATAGGCACACACGCAATCTCCCAGAGGATCAGAAGTCAAAGATGGTAAATGAGAAAGCTAGAAGAGAATTCAGCAGCCAGACTAGAGTTTAGACTTTGTCGCTAAGATGCAGAAGACTAGGGTACTTGGGTGCTTACCAGGCGTCCGAGGGAGATTTCATGGTCAGCCAGGTGGGGGAAGATGGCAGAGGTGCTGGGGAGCTCTGAAGGTGGTTGAGCAAATGAGTGCTATGATCTGGTTCTAGGAAGATCCTGGAGGCAGCAGATCAGAGCAGGACTGAAGGCCGAGAAGGGGATTTTAACTCTTTGCAGAAGAATTACATGATTCACCTTCTCACCAAGAGCAAGAATCACAGAGGTCAGACCTGTCCACTCCTGCCCACTTGGGACAGACCCTTTGGCCTCTTCTAGAGGTAGGTAAGAGAGGAGAACTTTCCTTTCCTTCTGTCTGGAGCATCCCTGGCATCATGGGGAATGTTGGCACAGCACCCCCACAGGGCATGAGCATCCACTTTTCGTCAGCTTCGTACCCCAGCTCTAACCCTTGGGCTTATTCCCTGCAGACCCTCTCCTGGAGCAGGACCAGACAGCACGCTTCCGGATCTTCCATATGCCTTCACACTGGGCCAGGAGGAGAATATCAGAGGGCCTCAAGCAGGATGGTTATCTCCAGTATTTTTGCAGATAAATGGACCTTTATGACCTGGGTGTGGCTCTGAACACGACCCTCCCATTAGAGTTGCCAAGGAGGCAGAAATAAAACCACCATGTCCCATTTTACCATCTTGGTGGGAGGAGAATATGAGATGGGGACCTCCTTTTCTTCAGCAAGCTTTTTTTAAAAAAATTATCGCATTTATCTGTCTGTCTATCATTCATTCATGGAGGGGCAGCATGTTCCAAGGCCCAGTGTGGAGGCCAGAGGACAATTTGCAGGAGTCCCTTCACAGGGCCCCAGGGATTGAACTTAGTTCATCAAGTTTGGCAGCAAGCATCTTTATATGCTGAACTGGCTTGCAGCCCCACTCAGTAAGCTTCTTCAGGTAAAGGTGGCTTTGTTTTTCACAGCCCACTCAGACCACTGAACCCATTTCCCAGTTAGACAACCCCAGGCAGGAACCCTAGCTTCCTTCATGGTTTCTGGTCTGCACGGACAAAGAAGGACATTGGTGTCCCTGTCCCTGAGTCAGCTTTTACAGTACCTGGGCTGCACCCTCTCCTCACCCCCATACTGTTCAGTCTCATGATAAAAACGCTTCTCCAATGCGTTCTAACTTTAGCTGTCATTAGGACCCGTATCCCCTACAAGGCTGGCAGTCACACCCCAGCATGAGCCAGCTTCTTCTTCTCTCTTGGCAACAGAACTTTTGAGGAGCAGGAACGCTGTATAAGGCCGTGAGCACTTTGCTTTGCTGCACATGCTCCTCTAAGACTCTTACTCTCTTTGGAACTCTCCATCATCTCTGGCACAGTCCACCTTCTGGGCTGGCAAGAACCAAAGGATACAGATCTCAGGGAATTAGAAGCCTCTTTGTGAACTACCATTGGTCAGCCACGTCCTGCAAGATCCTCTGTCCTCCAAACATCGCCACTTTTAACACAGAGTAGGGTTTCAGCAACCCACTTACTGTCTGCCTGCCTTCTGGGAAGACGGGTCAGTGCAGGAGGTCTTCTTCTGCAGATAAGAATCAGGCTGAGCACACATTCACACTCAGTCCTCAGACTTGATTTTCAGATCAGGAATGCTCCATTTGTGCAGGCTGTTCCTTGCAGAATGGGTCCAAACTACCTCTCTTCCTTTCTTCTTTCTGTCTTTTCTTCCCCCCTTATTTCCTTCTTCCCTCCTCCTTCTACCCTACTGTCCTTTAATCCTCAGTCCCTCCATCCATCCTCTCTTCTTTTCCTTTCATGGTGGAATCTATGTAGCCCAGGCTAGCCTCAAAATCAAGCTCCTCCTTCCTTAGCATCTGGGGTCCTCGGTTACAAGACTGCCAACACACCCACTAGGGCTTTGCATCTCTCTACTGAGAGGCTTGAAGGCTGTAGAAGAACCATCCCAAGCCTGCCAGGAACCAGAGACTCTCTTTTCTCCCCCTTCCCTTTCACCATTGCTTTTGAGGAGTGAGTTCCAGAGAGCTCCGAGGGTTGGGAATGGAAGAGGGCCAGACAGGGCAGAGCACAGGTGGTGGTCCAGGCCTGGAATGTGATCTGGCCCTTCTCATCCGTGTAAAGGTGGGGCTGTGCTTTGCTCTGACCTTCATCCATGGAAGCAGGATGCCACAAGATGCCAGGGGCCACATTGTCTCAGGCCATGAGTTCCTAGTGGTGGTTAGAACATACTGGATGGTACAGACCCTGCCCATACTTTATGGGTCCCTGGGCATTTCTGTCTTCACAAGGGGGACAGAGGTGTGAGAGCTTGATGGAGACATGATCCCAGAGTTAAGCTTTAAAAAAAATCCCACATGTGATATTTCATTTTGAGACATGGTCTCACCAAGTGACTGGCCTAGAACTCACTATGTAGACCAGGCTGGCCTTGAATTCACAAAGATCCTACTGCCTCTGCCCCTTTATTGCTGGGGATTAAAGGTTTACACCACTCCACCAGGCTCAATGAGTATGATATTTTAAAATGGGGAGGTGGCTGAATGATAGAGGCTTGTCTAGCATATGTGAGACTCTGGGCTCCCTAGCACCGTGACAATAAATCCTGCGATGATTCATGTACCTGTAAACTGTCATTCAGCAGCCTCCCCTAGCTACAGTGCTGTAAGCCTTGTGCGACAGATAGAGAAACTGAGGCTTTAAACAGTTTGTGATCTCCCAAAGATCTCTTTCTTGGAATTACAGGGTCAGGGCCAGAACCACAGTTCTATGGTGTCAAAGCTCCTGACCAGCAAGACTGGAACAGACAGAAAACTGAGACCCAACTTAGCTTGTCCTGTCCACATTCTGGCTCCCTCCATGGTGCTGGGGGTGGAGGAGGGGAGAAATGAGATACCTCTGACCTCAGCCTACAGTCTTCACGCGTTTGGGCTATCACTGAGGTGTCCTGAGCTCCCGGTTTCCTCCCGTGTAAAATGGAAAGCCTGTTGTCCACTCTTCCTGATACGTAAGGAAACCGATGTTTCCCGGCTAGATCTAGGGGTTAGCCCTGTGATAAATGCCTGGAGAAGCATTTTCTCTCATGGATCCCTTATCCCAGAGCTGAGATTTGACTCAGAGCCAAGTGTACAGGACAATGTTTTCTAATTTGGTCTAGATTCAATTTCTCCTTGTGGCCTTCTGGACTGCCACTCCACAGGTGCAGTCACAGGGGGCCCCTGGCGTGGTTAGCTGGAACAGGTAGAACCCCTGGCCTGTGCGAGGAGGAGGAGTAAATGCCCTGTGTGAATGAGCCTAATCTCTCTTGGTTCCCCGGGTCCCAGTGGCAAACACTGGAGCTCTGCTTAGCCAGAAGTCAACTGGGTTGCCTGGTACCCGGGGCATCCTTCGACATACTCGGTCCATCTCACCCAAGAGCCCAGGAGGGCTCCCGGATGTCTGCGTCGTGATCTTACATCCCTGCGCATGCTGACCCCTGGGCTGGCATGTCCTGTGGCTTGTGCTTACTACCCCTGCAGTGCCCACACGCCTATCTCCTCCTCTGGACTCTCCGAGTTACTGGCTATTATCCCCTCTTGTAGCTTACCCTGTCATGACCCAATCATCTGCTCCAAGAGAGCCCTGTGCCCACTCCCTTGACCTTTTATTTATAGTGATTTTTTCCCCCAAGGTCACCCTGGAAGAAGGTCCAGAGCCAGGTTGGACCCTAGGATTTAGTGCCCCCAGAGAAAGCTACTACCTCCTTGCTTGGCCACCAGATGATGATTAAGCAATTTGGCTTGATAGTAGAACCACAACTGTCTTGTTAGAATGGGGACAAGGCTCATCTCAGGCAGGCGGTTTTGTTTCAAGGCACAGGACTCGGGGTGGGGGGGGGCGGTGCTTGGAACTACAGTTCCCTTAGGCAGTACTGACAGGACCTCATGTCTGCCGTCTAGACTGGGTACTCACGGCCTCGGATGTCTTGCCTCCAATATGGTACACCTGGAGAGTTGGATTCTATTGAGTCCCCCCTCACTCTGAGGTGTGTGTGTGTGTGTGTGTGTGTGTGTGTGTGTGTGTGTGTGCCCTGAAGGGAGAAGGACTCTGCTTCTGTTTATGTCTGCGTAGCAGCTCTCATGCTTCGGATAGGCCCCAAGTAGAGGGACATGGAAACTGGGAGGGGGTTTCCCAGGGTTTACCTACTTCATCTTCAGTCCTAGCACCAACCAGGCTAAACTTGTTCATCTTCTGAGAGCAGCTGAGACAGGGCACATTCCAGATTGTGGGGCTGTAGACCACTGGCTACCTCTGATCTGACCTCCGACTCAGGCTAATACTCACCTTTAGGGAGGGCAGGGGGCATAGGGAGGGTCTTCCTTTCTCAACCTACTTCTAGGGTTTGGAGAGAGTCTTTGGAGGCCCTGCTATTGTGTGGAGATAGGACACAGGAACGCTCTCCTGGCTCTGGTCAGATGTGCTCTCCTCTGTGCTGGAAGGCAGAGTTTCTGTCCCAGCTGATTTGCTGTGTGACTGTGATTATTGTCACTGGGCTTCAGTTTCCTTTGCTAAAGTGCATCCATTATACAAAGTCTATGAATAATTAAGATTTTAAAAGCCAGGTATGCTTTCTATCTTTAATCTCAGCACTTGAGGGCTGAGGCAGGAGCATCAAAAATTCAAAGCTCAGCTATGCATGGTAGCACATGCCTTTAATCTCATCACTAAGGAGGCAGAGCAAAATGGATGTTTCTCTTGTAAGTTCGAGGCCAGCCTAGTCTACAAAGTGAGTTCCAACATTGTCAGGACTACATAGAAGACCCCGTCTCAATAAAATAAAAAGATAAAGTCATATATCATAAAATAAACACAAAAAAAATCCTGGATTTTCAGTTCATTTAATCCTCACCAACCTGGTGAGGCAGGCTTGTTTAAAAGAACTGGCACTGAAAAGCTAAACAATGAGGCTAAATAACCATCTTCAGGTCTTACAGCTAAGACGTGAAGACAGGGTTACAGCCCAGCTTTCTGACTGACTGAATGTAGATGTGCAGGTATAAAGGATTTCAGAATTGTAACCATGGCAACTACAGTGCTTGTTTGCAGCTTGTCAAGCAACTTTCTAGAACTACCACATTGGCTGCCTAGGACAAGCCCCCAGGAGACCCACTTTACAAAGGAGTAAACTGAGGCAGATTATGAAACTCGGAGAGTATCAACCAGTTATTAGTCAAGGGTAGAAGCTAGGAAGTCTGATTTTGGAATTTACAAGGGCATGATGAGCAAATCTCCCATTGTGTAGGATATAAAATACTGTAGGTGCTCAATATAGAACCACTGAAAGAATAATGCACAGAGTAAAAAATAATATTTATAAAAAATATGCAAAGAAAGAACAAAACTTCAGAGTAACTAGCCTCTGGTCCTGTGGACTCAGCTTTTCCCCCATGGCTGGTAAGGCAGATGTTGGTGTTCTTCCTCCACTGCCCTCTGCCTTACCTTATTTTGAGGCACGGTCTCTCACTTGAATTCAGAAATCAATATATATATGTGTGTGTGCCTTAGAGCTCACTATATATATATATCCATTTATTCATTTATTTATTTATTTATTTATTTATTTATTTATTTATTTATTTATTTATTTATATTTATGGCTAGCCAGCTTGCCATGAGATACCATTCCTCCTCAGCATCTTTGTGGGTTTTGGGCATCCAGACTCTGGTCCTCAGCCTCCCATAGCAAGTGCTTTACCCACTGAGCCCCATACGGCTCCTCCTTTTTCACTGTTGACTGGTGTTCTTGTCAGGAGGCAGCGTGTAGTTTGTTTTTCCATTCACCAATCACTATATGTGTGGATTGTTTTCACGTTTAGGATTTTTTAAGCAAAATGCTTGGGAGAACTAAGGCATAAAGGGGCCTACTGTGGATGGGTGTATTTTTACTTCTCTTGGATCAGTGCCTAGAAGTGGACTTGTTGGGTGAATGGTGTGTGTTTAACTTTAGAAGAGGCCGATGGGATCTGGAAATATCGCCCCACTGATCAGAGCCCTGGCCTAACCCCTGGCACAACATAAACTGAGCAGGGCAGCACACCTCTGTAGTCCCAGCACTTAGGAGGGGGAAACAGGAGGATCAAAACTTAAGGGTCATCCTCAGCTACACTGCAAGTTTTTGGTCAGCCTGGGCTACTCGTGGAAAGGGGGAAAAAGAGAAACAGGTAAATTCTTCTTCATGTATTCACACCACTTCAGCTACCAGCAATATAAGTAGGTACTATTTACCCCGTATCCTTTAGACACGTGCCGTTACTGCCACGCCTCTGAGCTATTCTGGTCAGTACACAATGGAAACCCTTTGCTGTTGTGCTTTTTAAGGCCACAGTGCCAGATGACACTGAGGACATTGGCCATTTCTCACGAGCATGCACCTGCTTTGATGAAGTATCTATTTGAATCTTTGGACCACTTTATTGAGTCACTGATTTTGTCATTACTGAGTCGAAAGAGTTTCCATGCAAATTCCTAATACAAGATCTTTGCCAATCTATGCTTTGCAATGTAGGTAATTTCCCATACCTAGGAAGTGTCTGCTCGCTCTCCTAACCTGAGTAACAAGTGCTTCCCATGTCTTAGTTAAGAAAACCCCACAGTCTTCCAGATGTTTTATGATTTTAGCATATGAAGCTGAGATGTAGATTTATTGATTTTGACTCTGTCCTTGTGAATTGCCAGTGTGAGGTAGAGCCAAGACTCATACAAACAACTATGTGTCTTGCACACTGTATGGCGAACTGTTTGGCCGTTGCTCTTGATTTGCTCTTAACATACTCTCTGGTTTTGGTTTTGGTTTTGTGGGTTCTATCCCTGCTCTTTGTGGCTTTGATTTCTCACTTTATATGATTCCCTTTCTCTTCTTTCTTAGTATATCAATTATACTTTTTTTGTTTTCTTTTGTTTGTTTTTTCAAAACAGGGTTTCTCTGTGTAGCCTTGGCTCTCCTGGAACTTAATCTGTAGACCAGGCTGTTACTCATAGATCTGCCTTCCTTTGCCTCCTCAGTGCTGCAATTATACTTCGTTTAAAAACCGAGTTTATTTTCCTTCCCCAATGCGTAGCATACTCTCGAATCCTGGGCCCCTGGGAACACCAGGGCCCACACTTCTGATGCCCAATATATATTTGTAACTATTGTAAGTTACAATGTTACATTGTGTTACCAACTGTAATTACCCTGTAGTAACAAAGTATTCCCTTCTTTGCCCTTAGCCCTCCTGAGATCTTCACTTCCCCTCCCACAAACATGCTCATTGGATACATTTTGCTATTATTTTGAGCAAGTTGTCTGTTTTATCAATTGTGAATAAGAAAGTTTTTTTTTTAACCTTTCTTTCTTTGGGGTGTGTGTGTGTGGTGCTTTGAAATCCACATTTATCAGAAGAGTAGGAAAAAAAGTGGCATTTGGTTTGAGAACATTTTGTTCTAAAGTGAATTCCATATTACTGCCAAATGACTCTTCTGAGCCTCTGTTCTCTCATATATAAAATGGGGCAACAGTGTTGACCCGGAAGCCTTGGCAGGGTGAAAAGAGCTTGTCAAACAAAAAGGAAAACATGTGGAGTTAGTCTTCCTAGGCATACACATACACACACACACACACACACACACACACACACTTTCCTTTTTCACTTTTTTCCTTATATCAAGACAATGGAAGTTTGACAAATCTTGGGTTCACATACTTTTGTTTGAAGAATATTTTTTTCTGATTTAATATTTTCTATTGATTTAAGATCTTCCAAATAGATTATTTTTTGCTTTTTTGTTTTGTTGTTGTATTTTTTTTATGTATAGAAAAGGCTTTTACATAAAAGCCTGCTTCCTTCCTTCCTTCTTCCCTCCCTTTTCCCCTCCCTCTCTTTCTTCTTTTTTAACATTTTCTTCTTTTTATTAAGAATACATTTTTGAGCCTGGAGAGATGGCTCAACGGTTGAAATTACTGACTGCTCTTCCAGATGACCTAGGTTCAATTCCCAGCACCCACCTGGCAGTTCACAATTATCTTGAACTCCAGTTCCAGGGGACCCAACACTCTCAGACAAACATATGTGCAAGGAAAACAATAATGCACATGAAATAAAAATAAATAGTTTTAAAAAGAATAGATTCTTTTCTTAAACAATATATCCTGATTACAGTTTTCCATTTTTCTACTCTTCCATGCCCTTCCCACCGCCTCTCCACACCATATCCACTCCTTTTCTGTCTTTCATTAGAAAAGAACAGACTTCTAAGAGATAGCAACAAAGCACGACAAAGTAAACATCATATCAAACGTGGACAAGGCAAACCAACAGAAGGAAAAAAGCCCGAGAACAGGCACAAGAATCAATTGGAGACCCACTTGTTCACACACGCAGGATCCCTCCAAAACACTAAACATAATATATATATACATAATATATATATGCAGGGGACCTCGTGCAGACCGTAGGTCCTCCCCATGATTGCTGTTTTTCACTCTCTGTAAAATCATATGAGCTTGGAGGTATCCCATTTAGAGCTGTGTATTTCCAAGGTCTCTCTCTCTCTCTCTCTCTCTCTCTCTTTCTCTCTCTCTCTCCTCCTCTCCCCTTTCTCTCTCTGCATAATGCCTGGCTGTGGGTCTCTGTATTTGTTCCCATCTCCTGCAGGGGAAAGCCTCTGTGTTGGTGGCTGAATAAGGCACAGATTATATTTATCTTTTTGATTGTTGAATATGCTGCTCATATTATTTTGAGCAAATTGCTGTCTGTTGTGTCAATTGTGAGTAAGAAAAAGTTTATTTTTATCTTTTCTTATTCGTTCTTTGATACTCTTCTTTTTTATGTGAAGCTCTGAGGCCTTGATTTATCTAATTTTCTTTCTCTTTAAAGACCTTCCTTTTGCTGATGTGTGGTCAGTGTGTGTGTGTTGCACGTGCATGCGTGTACAGATACAGACACCCATGCACTGGCATACAGAGGTCAGAGCTGAATGTCAAGTGTCTTCCGGAATCCATCTCCACTCTTTTCTCCTCAAGGCAGAGTCTCATTGGACTGGGAGTCTGGTATTTGGCAGGTTGGCAGGTGAGTGAGTCCCCTGTCTTTACTGCCAAATATGGAGTTACAGGTATGTGCAGCCATGACTAGATTTTTATGTGGGTGCTAGGAGTTGAATTCAGTTCCTTAGGCCATCTCCTCAGTCTCTTCTGTATCTTACCAGGCAGGTCTAGTGCAGACAGATTTCGTTGGTTTTTGTTTATCTGAGAAAATCTTGTCTTTTCATTCAGTTCTGAAGGATAACTTGGCAGGAAACAGAATTTGTAATTTACAGGTTTTGGGTCTCTCTCTCTCTCTTTTTTCAGTAATGGTGCCTGGGAACCATGATTCAATCCTTATCTCTGTTCTTATACATGAGGGTTTTCTTTTTTTTTTTTTTTTTCTTCTACTTATTTCAGGATTTTTTCCTTCATCTTTGGCTTTTTGCAGTTTGAATGGAGAGAGAGTGGAAGGGAGAGAAAGGAGAAAGAGAGACAGAGAGTAAGGGAGGGAGAGGAGAAAAAGAGACAGAAAGGAAGAGAGAGAGAGTTGATATGTTCTAGTCACTATCCCTTTAGACTTCTGGATCTATGTAAGGTATCTGATATTAATTCTGGGACACTCTCAGTCATTAATGCTTCAATTTTTTTCTGTTCCTTCCTGTTATACACACGACACATGATCTGAAGTCCTACAGTTCTGCATGTTCTGTTCCATTTCTTTCCACCTATTTCCCCTTTGCAGTTCAGTTCTGGAAATTTGTATGGTTGTGTCCTCAAGATCAGAGATTCTATTCTCTAAGGCGGTCCATCTCCTAAGGACCCCTTGGAGGCCACAAGACAGTTTTGCCTACCATGTTCTGTCCCCTTCCATCTTGCTTCCTTGAGGCAGGATCTCTAACTGAGCCTATGGACAGGCTGCTGGCCAGCAAGCCCCGGAGTCTCTACCCCTCAGAAGAGTGGTGCCACACTGTGCATGGCCAGGGCAGGTTTTTACATGGGTGTTAGGGATTGGAACTCAGGTCTTCACGTTTCTACAGCAAGTGCACTTACCCACTGAGCCATGAGACAACTCAGCTTCTACCTGACTCTCTCCTGAGGCCCAAATCTTAGGAAACCAGGTCTGCTTTTCTTCAGTTCTAACTTGCCTCTTCTCGAATGCCACAGAAATGGAGCTCGGCGGCATGCGGTCCCTAGGTCTACCTTCTTTTCCTTAGTGGGTTGCTAGTGAGGAAACCCATGCCTCTGTGGGTTTCAGCAGCGCTGTCCTTCTGATATCCAGGTAGTTCTCTTAATCCATTCACTTGTCACTTGTGTTTGTTCAGGACTAGCACGTGGTGCACCTGTAGATGAATGTTAAAGGCTGAGCAGATAAATGACGGCTGAAAGCAGAAACTCCTAAATGATCAGAACCAGGCTTTGATGTGAATCAGATGGCGCTCAGTGATGGCACTTAGCACTTGTTAATTCTGTGGCCATTCTTGTACTGGGTTGGGACAGGTGGCTCCTGCCCCCCCCCCGCGCCTGTTTTGCTGAGGGACAAACTACTCTCCAAAGAACGTGCAGGCAGATTAGTGTGTCAGGAGGGAAGATCTGGAAAGAGTGTGGATGGGAGACAGAAGGTCAGGGTACAGGGAGCAACCAGCAAGGCAATCCTTTGCTAAGGGGTACAGGCTCAGGCAGCCTTACAGAGTCCAAGCCTGCAATGGATGCTAGCTATTGGTCCCTGAAGGAAGGGTGTCTCTGCCAGAGGAACAGCCATGGGAAGGCTCGTGGGCAGAGGAGCAAGTCCAGCTTGAGTATGAGGAGCAGTCAGAAATGAGTCTGGAGAAGTCCTGGGGGCCAAGTTTCGAGAGCCTATAAGTCACATCAAGTGTGACTTTTATTAGGAAGACAACTGGGACCATTGAAGCCATCTAGGCTGTAAAGCAATATACTTAAGATCTCAGTGGAGAAGAGACTGAATGCATAAGAGGCTGGGTGGGGGGAGGTCTAACCTAGATTTGGAGAAAACTGTTTCAATTAGATGCTCAAGGCCAGCTGAGAGGTTGCCATATCAACACCCGGGACTAAATTGTTCTCTCTCATGCTCAGCCCATGTGTATGTGTCTATGTCTGTATTTGTATGTCTGTGTGTGCACATGTATGTGAATTCAGGGAGGCCAGAAGACAACACTGTGAGTCATCTTCAGGAATGCTGATGTTCACCTCCTTTGAGACAGGCTCTCTCATTAGCCTGGAACTCACCAGCTGGCCTAGGTGGTGCCCGATCAATGAGTCCCAGGGATCCTCCTGTTTTTGCCTTCCTGGTTCTGGAATTACAAACATATGGCGCCATGCCTGAAATAATTTGTTTTCTTTTATCTCGAATATTTGAATGTTTTGTTTTCATGTTTGTATGTGCACCATGCCTTAAGTGGCCACAAAGACTGGAAGAGAGCCTCAGATCCCCTGGAACCAGCTTTACAGGCAGTTGTGAGACACCATGTGCTGGGAACTGATCCCAGTTCCTCTGAAAAGGCAGTAAGGCTTTTAACCACTAAGCCGTCTCTTTAGTCCCTATGTCTAGTACTGTTATGTGGGTTCTAGGGATCAAACTTGGGTCCTTGTGCTGGCAAGATAAGCACTTCACCAACTGGGACAGCTCCTCGCCCCTGGACTGGCCGTGTGTGAGGTGGGAACTGTGGGCAGAGGCAGTTCCCAATTTGGGAGTTGGCAGTAGAATAGAAGGCAGGTCCAATCTTGGTAGGCAGAGCTAGTAAGGAGGATGAGGTGGCGGTGGACACAATAAACAAAGATGGGTGCCAGCAGAGTCATGGGTCTGAAAAACCTTCAAAGGGAAAGCTCAGGAGACAGCGGGACATTTGAGTCTGGGAAGGAAATCAGGCTAGGCCGGCAGACCTGGGCGGTGGAGGTGGAGGGGGCACTGGAATGCAAGGTTCCTTACCATCTAAGGTTGGAGGTTGTGTGGTATTCCTGCTCACCTAGTCTAAGGTCAAAGCAAGTTGAAGGCCAACTCCAATCAAAGGATGCGAGAACTGACTCTGACTCTTGGTAGGAGGAGCTGCCAAGTGTTAGGAAGGTCTTTCAGGCAAATCAGGAGAGAATGATCTAAGAACAGATGGGCCCAACAGGCAGCTTTAGGAAGGGCCCAAGGTGGAGGGTACAGAGCACATTCGGAGAAGCTTGGCGCTCGGCACAGAATGGCGTAGAACAGCTGTGCAGAAAGGAGGAGCCAGCTCCCATTTATGAAGATCTGAGCAGATCATCCAGCAGGAAGCTCCCAGAGTCATATAGGACTCTGAACTTGCTCCAGCCCTCATAGGGCAGGTGGAGGAAAGCACACTTTACTGGGAGATAATATGTGGCCTTAATCAGCTCTGATGTCCCTGTGAGGGCTGTCTGTTGTGATGTTGGCTCTCTGTTGGCTACGGAGGATCAGGGTCTCTCTCCCACCTCCTGTGAGAATGCCTGTGCTGATTGTCTGCACATAAAAAATGCTTGCCCTTTTCTCTCCGAGGAGCATGAAGATGTCCCCATAACTCCTTGCTTGGAGGAGAGCGCTCATAGTGGAGGAGAATTCCACTGTACCCTAGGAAAGGGGGTCAGGCTGTGGGGCATGCTTGGCCAGTGCTAGGGTGGAGCCAGGGACGATGCGGTCTAAGTTTCTTAGAAGCAAAGGACGGCCACCTGGGAGACATGGCTGGCTGCCGAAGCCATGGGCTGGTGGCCACCAACCCGTCCATTCTCCCTATTGCACCATACACTGGGATATGAATAAAAATAATTTATGTCATGTGACTGCTTTTTAACTAGCTGCTTTCAAGACTTAAGACCGGGATTATAAAAGGCATGCATTTATAAATTATTAGTCCAGAGCTCATAAGCACATATACTTTGGTAGCACTTTAAATGAATTTATTGTCATTCATTGAAGCTGTCTGTGATGTAAACCTTCAGCTATAAATTTGTACCATAGAGTGACACACCATTAGCTAAGGTGCTGCCCGAGTCAGAGTACATAGTAAAGCACTTCGATACAATCTCTGCAGGGACGGGATGTCTCCCTTTTCCTCCTTTGCCTGCTGTTCTCGCTTCTCTCCCCTTCCATTCTTCCCTGTCTTTTTTCCAATGACAGGCAGTAGGGAGAAAATAGAGGCGCTTAAGAGTTGTGCTCACAAAAGGGTGAGAGCTGAGGGGATGGCTCAGTCTAGTTCAGATCCCCAACACCCATATGGAAAGGCCAGGAATGGCACCTGCTAATCTGGCTCTGGGTGGGGTGAGAGAAGGCAAGTGCTCACTCACCGACTCCCAATCTAGCCGACTGGTGAGCCCCAGGCTCAGCCAGGAGACTCCATTTCAAAAAACACAACAGAACAGGACGACACCTGATGTCAGCCTACAGTCTACACAACACACACACACACACACACACACACGTGCACGCATACACACTCGCGAATGCACACACAGAGCAGAAGTGCATGTGCCTGCATGCATAATGCACACACATCTAACACACACAGACGTGCATACGTCTGCACACATATATGCATGCACATATAACAGATACACATGGCGGGGTGGATATGGCCCTCCACGGAACTCAGGGGATCCTGTTCCACCACACAGAGAGGGCATGGCCTGTCTAGCACAAACAAATAGCAGGGACTGAGAAATCCTCTCATCGAGAGCCAGAGGACATTGTATGGCTACCCATAAGCAAGAGTGTGAATAAGAAAGAGGAAGCAGGCTTGGGAGCCCAAGAGATGCAGAGGAAAGTGAGGCAGACCTAGAAGAGGCCAAAGACTGAGGGGAAAACGAAAAGCTGAGTGATGCCATGGGTCCATGCTCTGGTCAAGCACTCGGAGACCTGAGTTCACACCCAGCCCTGTCTGTGGCTGACGAGAGTGACATTCAGCCTGCTTGTAGCTCATGTGAGTTTGCTTCCGGTTCTCCACTAGAAGGGAGTTTTACTGGCTCAGGGACCCTGCCTTTGGTGGCTATTTGGGCCATGCGGAAGCAGGATGCAGGGAGAGGCCGTAGTTGAGGTTAGGCCAGGAGGGTGAGAAGGTTTTAGAGTGCTGCCTGTCATGTGGAAGTAGAGGCAGCCCCTGTCTTCCCACAGTGGCCAGCCATCAGAGCTCATCAAGGAGTGAAGGGGGCTGTGGGGTGCACACATCCTTGGAGGCACCAGAGCATAGTGCATGTTTCTGCCCAGACCTGCAGAGGACAGAGACTGTTCCATTCCAAACCAAGGCAGGCAGGGGAGAGACAGCAACCCTAACCCCAAAGGACTTGTCTAAGAAAAACACAGAAGAACACTTACAGATCTGCAGCATGCTGGGACCCAGGATTCCAGCTGAGGTCTGCACGGGACAGGAGTGGGGCTGATGATGTCTGCATGGGACAGGTATGGGAAAACAGGTGCTCACAGTGTGTCCAGGAACAACCCTGCTAGGAAGGGCCCATCATTTATTTTCTGTTGTGTGCCAGATACTGTGTGGCTAAGCTGTTTGAGTGACCATCATACTACCTGTTTGTATCTTTGTGGTCAAGTCCAGATACCATCCACTCTAGGCTTCTCATCTGGAAGATGTGAAAGAATGAGGCAGGTGGGTAGGCTTGCTTGCCTGGAGGGGTCATTAGAGGTCGTTGAGGCAGGATCTATGCCTACAGGCTTTTGAGAATCTGGGAGCCAACCTCAGTTTACCTAGGTAGTAGAGTGAAGAAGGACCATGTGAAGACAAGCCCTATGAATGGACACTCCCCTGAGAGGACATGCACTCATGAACATGGTTCTGTACAGGCTTCATGGGGACTTGAAGATAATCCCTGTTCCAGCCTAGAGGCAAGCTCTAATCCATCTATGAAGATGGGCCTTACTCCTGTCCTCCAGGATCTCACTGGGGCATCTCTTTGTACATGTTACCTTGGAGGCTGTGTAGACTCCAGGCATCTGAAGAAGGACGGTGAAGGATTGGGATAAGGACACCTATGACCTATGACTTCAGAGCTCAGTTCTGGAATCCAGGGAATCCCCTCCACACTGGTGCGCCCGTCTCCTCTTATCTACAACCAGACCCCGAAGAGCCAAGGACCAGTCCTATTAATCAATTGTCTGCTGTCTGAGCTAAGAGCAGGGCTGCCTGGCCTGATAAACTGCAGGGGGAGGGGGAAAAGACATGGACTCAAGACATGCTTCTTTTATCTGGAGCTGCACCTCATAATTGCTGTGAATCACCACGGCGTGTGCATCTCGGGGCACAGCCCCATCTGACCTGCACCTTCTCGTGCATATAAATCATATCCACTCCAGGCTGCCTCTAGCTGCTCACATCCCACAGAGGGTGGCACACCTGTGGGGATGTTCCCCCCACCGGCACCCCTGTCCTGTGCTTTAACAGTCAGTCAGGCAATGCTGTGCATACCACACTGGTCCAGGCTGAGGATGTGTGATTCTTGAGGTGAGCCTGGTACAGAGAGAATGGCCTTAGGAGGTTCCTAAGGTCAGACAGACCCACTATCTGTTGGAGTTGGTTGGTTTGATCTGAGTTTTTGACCATGATGTTAGTAGAACTAGTTTCCAGTCACAATCTAAACTCACTGACAACATGTTTGGGAGCCTAAGCAAGCCCTGTCTGCAGTTTGTACCTCTACTTCATCACTCCTGAGAGAGGTGCCAAGTGTGGGCATTCTCAGGTCCTGCTCCATGGCTGTCAGGGTCCTGCTGTGTGGCTTGAGAGTCAGTGCATGGTGTTCTGTTTGCTGCTGCTATTGCTGTTGACTGGCTAGACAGAGAAGATACTGCTGTAGGCCGGCCACACCTGGAAGCCCTGCCCGGCCTGCCTCGGTCCAGCCTCCATCCTGCGGGATTGGCATTTCAACTCCCGATTCCTGCCCCACGTCGCTTGAACCCTGCCAGAAGCTAACACCTCACCCAGGCTGGGCTGAAGTAGGCTACCCAAGGGGTCCCACTGTGCTCTCAAGCCCTGCCCAGCTGGACTATGGCTATCAGGCTCTTGGAACCTGGGGCACATAGTAGGGTTCTGGTATTTTTGCTTCCCCTCTGTACAGGTTTTCATAACAAGTAGAAGGGTGGACAGTCCACGGGAGGAAAACAGCACACACAGAGGCCCAGGAGAACCCGAGAAGACTCAGTCACGGGCAAGGGATGTGTGGCCGAGGTCTGGGGGAGTGGGAGGAGTGTGCATACGGTGGGGGGGGTCTGCGTGTGGCGGTGTGGCAGTAAGCAGCGTGAGGGGTGGAAGTCAGGAGGAAGCAAGAGAGCTGGAGAGGTTTGTCATGTGTGTGTGTGTGTGTGTGTGTGTGTGTGTGTGTGTGTCTGTCTGTCTGCTTGCCTGCCTGCCTGTCTATCCTGTAGATGTCTGTGTAAACACAGATATTGTCTTAATTAGCTTGTGAATGAGGGTGATATAGGAGTATTTGTGTCAGAGGAGCAAGGTGATGTGTGTGTAAAGTGTGGCTTCTCCTGGTATCATTAGTGCGTGGTGTGTGTGGGATGGGTGGTGCCTTTGTGGTACTTGGGGAAGAAGGTGGAGGCCCTGCGAGTCCATCCATGTGTGTACCATGTGTGTGGTGTGTCCATTCTACATGTTGTCATGCATGGCTGTGTTTGTATGGCAAGCAGAAGGCCCACCAGTCTGCCGGCTTAGGGGGTGTGTTGTGTGTTGTGTGTGTAATGTGCGTTGGTTGTCTTTGTATCGTGAGATGTGTATGGAACATGCATGTTTTGGGGCAGTTTGTATGGGGTTGATATATGTGGGTAAATAGCATGTGGGTGTGTGGAATGTGCACAGTACCTGTAAGTGGGAGTGTTTGTGTACAATCTGTATTGCACAGGGTGTGTGGGTGTGTCATCGACAGGCGAGAGTGTGCCGTGTCTGTATCCCACAGGGTGCGTGTCTCTGGAGGAGACATCTCGTGGAAGGGAGAGTTACTGTGTGCTGTGTACATGCTGTGGGCAGGTGGTCTAAGGGTAGGAGTATGGTACATGTTTAGGTAGGACATATAACACACATATATGTGCATACACAGTGTGGATGTGCGTACTGTGGGCCTGTTATCTGTAAGCGGGCGTGAGGTGTGCATACTGTGGACCTGTTACGGCAGTTTGTGTATGTATATGAGTGCGTGGAGTGTGTGTTGTGAGGAGGTTATGAGTGGGTTGTGGGGTGGGCATGCTGTGATCCAGTTGCTTGTGTGTGCCTGTGAGTGTGTTGTGGGCAGGTTGTCTGCGTGTGGGAGTGTGTGATGTGCATATTTTGTGGGGTTTGTGTCTGTGGTGGGCAGGCTGCCTGTGGGGTGTGGGCTTCTTTGTGGCGATGGGTATGAGATCAGCATGCGTTGAGCCTGTGGGCGCCTGGGGAGGTAGGAGCAGGCAGACAGGCAGGCAGGCAGGCTGACGGCCGGGGCCTCCCCCGCCCTGTGCACAGTGGCTGGGCTGACAGCCGGGCGGAGAAGAGAACTAGACGTCAGGGAAATCAGTCAGAGACAAATCGATTCCCTTTAGAGGTGAGAAAAAGCAGATGCTGCGGCTGCTGGTGGCCTGTTAGGCTCGAAGCCACATCCATCTCAGCCCGCCCCTCTTCTGCTGGCTGCCAACGCCCCGCCTTTGTTATGGGCCCTGCTGTGGGCCCGCTGCTTGCTGCCTTGCCAGCCTTTTCTGTGGCGGGGCACCCTCCTGCACGACCGCCAACTGAGGCAGGGTGGACAAACCTTACATGAGGGTGCACGTGCAGGCAGCACTGGAGAGGCAGAAACCTTGTCAGGGACCCCATCCCATGGCACTGAAGTCAGGGGCAAGTGCTCACTGACTTGCCTCAGGACATCCAGCGAGCTGGACAAGGCTGGACTTTGGAAATGTATCCCCTTGGGCAGTACAGCCAAGATGGCTCCTACATGTATGCAGGTTCCAGCAGTAGGAATCCATCCTGGGGCCAGGGGAGAGCATCAGTCCTCAAACCTGCTGCCTGCTAAGTGGCCCTGAGTGCCCAGGCTCACACGGGAGCCCAGGCTCAGCCTTGTGGCTTCTTTCACTAGTGGGGTATCACATGCCCCTGGACTGCAAGCTAGTCTCAGCTGTCTGGAGAGCTGCCAGCACAGTGAGGCCTGACTCCCAGCCTGGATCTTGCTGACTCTTCAGCTGTCAGGTCGCCTAGATCCCAGTCCTTCTCCTCTGTGCCCCCCTTTCCCACTAGATTGCAACAGCCAAAATCAGATTAGGAAGCCAGGGTCAAGCTTGTGGCTTCCTAGGGACAGGGACTCTCTTATATGGGGAGCTAGCTTTCTGAGCTCTTCTGTCCAGACTCTGGATTGACGACCCAGGCCTGCCTTCAGAGAACTCTGCTTCTGGTTGGGAGATGCACAGTGCCTCCCTGAGACTGAGGTGCAAGGAAACACATTGGAAGACCCCCCCTCCCACACACACACAGCACACTAGCTTTCTCCCTGTGAGGAGGAAGCATCAGCCTCCTCCTTGGTGCTGGCCTTTAACTGAATCTGACTTCCCTGCAGGAGGACTCTGTTTCTGCTTTCCCCTCCAGCTTCCCTAAGAATTGACCCTGAACTCTGAGACTTCACATCCTTGCTTGGGGGCCAGGGGATCTTCAAGCACTGTGGTTCTCCCTTTCTTCTCTCCTAGGCAGCTGACTTTGTCCCGGTGAAGATGTCCTATAGTTTAACATGAAACATCTGAGGGGGTGATGCTCAGCTGGGCATCTGGTAGAGGTAACCATTGCTGGGGTTTGGTTTCAGGGCTCCCCCTCTTACACTCTGCCTGATGCTAGCTAGCCCTTGAGACTGATCTCAACTCTCAACTCCCAGGCACACTCTGATATGTCTTTATTTGCCTGAGCAGGTCACATTCTGGAAGCTGGGCCTTGCACCGTCAGACCTAGGCTCCTAGCTCAAGCTGTGTGTCTACAGACAGATACTGTCCCTCTCTGTGCCTTGCATCCTCTTGTGTTGAGGGAAATAGAGCTTTGACCACCCCGGAGTAAGTCAGAGCAAGAGAGGGGTACATGAGCTGCTGGGAGTAGCAGCTGTGTTTTGGCTACTGGTGGTCAGGGGCTTGCTCATGGGAGTCTTTCCAATGTCCACTCATAGTCATTATTATCATTGTCCAGGCAGATGGGAGAGGCCAAGAATAAGTCTACAAACACTGGTTAAACCAGGCTGAGGCCAGGCCTTGCTGTGGGCAGATAGCAGAGCCATGACTTCTGAAAGAATAGATGGCCATAGGAATGGATGTTGCTTTATGTTCCTTGCTCTCAGGGAGGTTCCAGTCTCACTGAGACTTGTTGGGGTATTGGGCACAGGGTGGGGACAGGAGAGTATACTCTGCTGGCATTACTGCTTTTGTGGCTGGCAAGAAAATGGAGCTCAGGAGTTTGACCTTGAAAGACCATGTTCGGCTGTGATACTAATACTTTTACTAATAGTAGCAGGGGCAGTTGAGGCAGGTACAAATATCCTTAGACTAGCTGCATCTGTCCAGGGCCAAACCCGTGGCCAGGCCCTTCTGTAAGCCATGCTGCTAGCCCTCATAAATGTTCCTCTACAGTTTCCTGAGCCATTCTCACCAGCTTCATGCTGATAGTGAAGGACCTGATGAGCAATTCTTTGTCCTGAGTCTCAGAGGCAAGAAAGAGTAGAAGCTGTTTGAGTTATTATCTGAAAAGGGCAAGGAACAGAAGAGCATAGGTGATCTCTGGGCCTAATGAACTGAGAACTGGATTGAATAAAATCAATGGGTTGCAGGAAGAGCTGGGGTGTACTGTGGAACTTTCTGGAGCCAGAATACATCCTGTTTATGAGCAGGTCCCTGTATCAGTAGTCATGTGCTGTGGAGCATACATTCCTCTACCTCACGGCATCTGCCTGTGACACTTAGTCCCGAATTCCCTCTTCCTGTCTGTGGGTGAGGCTTGGAGCTCAGACCCTGCTCCTCACACAGAAGGACTTCCTTTGGCTCTGAGAATTGCCTTGGGTCCTCTCTGGGCCTTGCTGCAGACCCTCTTCCCAGGATCTCTGACCAATTTCAGGTCAATAGCCCAGGATCATTTACTGTCCCCCTCCAAGTCTCTCAGACCACCATCTGCCTTTGGATTAGCTAGCTATTGGCCAGGCTCCACTCTTTAGCCAACTAGCAGTCAAGGCTAGGCCACCTCCTCCAAACAGTAGTTCCCAAACCTTGCCTCTCTAGATTGTGTTTCATTCTTAGAGCCATTGAGGACCAAAGAGCACCTGCTGCATGTGGCTATGGCTCTTGATAGTTAGCATGTGAGAAATTATAAAATATTCTTTCTTTAAGAGCACAGGGAATTTGCCATTCCATGTTTGTATAAAGTTTTGTTTGTTTGTTTGGTTGGTTGGTTGGTTTGGTTGTAAGACAGGGTTTCTGTGTGTAGCCCCAGCTGTCCTAGAACTTGCTCTGTAGACCAGGCTGGCCTCGAATTCAGAGATCTACCTGTCTCTGCTTCCAGAGTGCTGGGATTTAAGGTGTGTGCCACAACACCCTGCTGATATTCTGTAAAAGGAGGAAGGGTCAAGGAAAAACCAACCTATTTTCCAGAGGTTGAGATGACTCAGTGGGTAAACGGCTTGCTGTGCAGACGTGAGGACCTGAGTTCAGGTTCCAGTACCTTTATAGAAGCCAGGCTTGAGGGCAGAGCACTGGAGGCAGAGAAGAGAGGATGGCAGGCCGTGCTGGCCAGCTACTGTAGTCAAAGCAAGGTTTAGTGAGAGAGGCTGTCTCCTGAAAGAAGGTGAACAAGTGACTGAGAGAGACACCTCAGGGTTAGCCTCTGGCTTCCACATCCGCGCATGAGCACACTCACACGTTCATGTGCACGCATGCACATACACTTCACACGCTTGCAGAGGCACGCACACACACACATAACTATTTTGGAAAATGAAGCAACTTCAGGAGACAAATGCAGTTGCCATTCTTGTTTGTGATTCCCTGAAGCTGAGACAGCTGACTTCTCACTCCTGCTTCTGACATCAGTTATCACAAAGCTCTAGAGGCCCCATTGTAGGTTGCAAAGGAAAAGGTACAAGAGAAACATACTGACCTTTACAGACCCCTGAGAGAACCAGTGTCCTACCAATGCCCAGGGCACCTTCAGGACACTTTTAGGTGTCCCCCACACCCAGTCTGACAAATGTCGTAGGAAGCTTACCGAAAGCCCAAAGGATGACTTAGGTTCTGTAGCTTGGCAACCTGTGCTTGCAGGTGTTAGAAGAACTCACAGCTGCTGCTGGTGCTGGGAACAGCTAGGGCAAGGGCAGAGTGATTGGGGAGGCAGAAAGGAGGGGGAAACTTTCTCAGCATTTCAACAGCTTACAAGGAGTTTCCTGCCAAAGCTGAGCGAGATCTTTGGGGTCCTGAGCCCATACAAGTCCATGGTCTTACTCCCACATAAAGAATGGAGTTGTGGACCCAGAATGCCCTTGTGTGCTGAAACTTGAAATTATGTCTTTCTGGGTTCAGGACTGCAGAATTGTGCCTTAGCTTAGAGAAGCTGTCCTCACCTCCATCTCTTTTCTTGATGCCTCTGACTCTTGGGTCATGTGTGGGCACTTAGAGTTAGTGTTGGACAAAGCAGGTGGAGATGGGGTATCTATGAAGGACCTCCCAGCATTCCTGCAATACCCATGATATAAGGAGTCACTAACGAGGGTGATGCTGGGCAGCTTGACCTTGGGGAAAGGTGGTAGAAGCCCTGTCTCACCCGGATCCTTTATATGATAGGTGGGTCCCAGAAAACATTCTTCTCCATGGCCTGGGGTCTCTTCAAGATCTTTAGGTATGTGGAGTTTGGAGGTCATGGGTAAGTTCTTTGGAAGGTGTCTTAGGGTTTCTGTGCCATGGCCATGACAACTCTTACAAAGGAAAACATTTAATTGGGGTTGGGTTACAGTTTCAAAGTTTAGTCTATTATCATCATGGTGGAAACCATGTTGGCAGACAGTGTGCTGGAGGAGGAGCTGAGAGTTAGACTTTGATCCCAGGCAGCAGAAGTGGACTGTGAGCAGCTAGACCTGGTCTTGAGCTTCTGAGACTTTAAAGCCCACCCCCTAGTGATGCACTTCCTCTGACAAAGCCACACCTACTCCAGCAAGGCCACACCTCCTAAAAGTGACACTCCCTATGAACTTATAGGGTTCATCTTTTTTTCTTCATTAATTTATTTGGTCATTTTACATTCCAATTGCAATCCCACTCTCTCCTCACCTCTCAGTCCCACCCTCCCACCCACTTCCCTCATACCCCCTCCATCAAACCCCTCCCCTCATGGTACTAACCCACCTTGGCTCATCAAGTCGAATCAGGACTAAGTGCCTCCTCTTTCACTGAGGCAAGACAAGGCAGCCCTACTAGGGAAACAGGATCCAGAGGGAGGCAACAGAGTCCAAGTCAGACACAGCCCCTGCTCCAATTGTTAGTGGACCCACTTGAGGACCAAGCAGCCCATCAGCTTCATATGTGTTGGGGGCCTGGGACCAGTCCATGAATATTCTTTGGTTGGTGGTTCAGTCTCTATGAGCTTCCACAAGCCCAGGTTAGTTGGCTATATAGGTCATCTTATGGTGTCCTTGACCCCTCCATCTCCCTCAGTCCTTCCCCTAACTCTTGCATGAGACTCCCCGAGCTCTGCTTAATGCTTGCTGTGGGACTCTGCATCTGTTTCTGCAATCTGCTGGATGAAGCCTTTCAGATGACAGTTATGCTAGGTTTCTGTCTGCAAGGACAGCAGAGTATCATTAATATTCAAACCACCACAGAAAGTATAGTTCCCAGCCTGGCAGAGAGAGCTAGAGGACAAAGGCTTGGTCAATGGAGGATTCTACTCAGCACTGACTGAGGCCTGACCCCAGCTTTTCCACTTCCAAGTGCCTCAGTTTCCTCATAGGTAATGCAAGAATGATGGATAATAGCCCCACTCCTGTGGTTGTGGGTAGGTAGGGACAACAAAATGCAAAATGACAAGATGTTGGGGAGCAGAAATGGAGCCAGCTCCATGAGGCCCAAACTTAGTTTATTTCCTTGTTCACTGCTATGGATTTGTCCTGGGTCACAGATATTGCTCAACAAATACCAGTTAGTTGAAAAGATGAAAAACTTGAAGCTATCATGGCTCCGAATTGATGGCAATCCCTTCCAGGACAAGGAGAAGTCCATTTTACAGGTGAAGAAACCAAGACTAAGAGGGAGAACAAATGGATATAAGGCATATGGCAAGTTGGAGACCAAGATGACTCTTGATGTGAGGCTCTGGGGGAGATGTGCCCTTGTACAAGTGCTTCTGTATATGTGCACACGTGCATGTTCTGGGAAGTTGGAGCTCTTCCCAGGGCTTCTTTTTGATGAGAGGCCTATCTTGAGCTCATGGCCTGCCAGGCCCTCATACCTTGTCCTACTTACTAGGGTTACTGCATGGCTGGAATTCTTGCAGGGAAATGACGCCTTCCAGACTGTGGTTCATGCAAGCAAGTGGCTCCAGCTCTTTATTTGACAAGAATGTGTCTGGAGGTGGTTAGCCAAGGTAGGAGTGGGCCAGTGTAATGCCCTTATCCCCCCCCCAAGGGCTGGAGGGTGCTTTCTTACCCTCGTGCTGGCCTTTCTCAAGCCAAGTACCAAATCCATCAAGGCAGCTGAGCCGTAACGGGAACTGGCTAGAAACGTAGAGTTTCATGTCTACTCAGATTCCCAGTCAGAATCTCTGCTGGTAGAATCTGGCAACCCATGCTCATAAACCCTCTTCCTATGTTGAGTAAAGTTTCAACAATGCTACTTTACCCTGTCCTCAAGAAAAAGATTACTTTTTCGCCCAGAATTCAAGGACTGTAATAAAGAAGTGGGTATTCCCAAAGGGACACTAGAACATAGTGAAGCTATTCACTTGCTGATCTGACCATCTACCTACCCACCCACAACCATTCCATCTGCCTACCTAGCTATCTATTCATACGCCCATCTATTCACCCACCTACCCATCTATCCACCTACTCACCCACTCATCTATCCATATATCTATCCATTCATCTATTAACCCACCCATTCACTTCCTCATCCATCTACCCACCCATCCACTCATCTATTCATTCATCTGCCTACCCATACATTCATCCACCCACCCACCTATCCATCATCCATCCATCCATCCACTATCTACATACTCACCCACGTGCTTGTTTTCATCTAGCACATAATAAATAGCACCTAGAAATTTAAATGGAAGAGTCCCCTACCCCCAGCTCACCTAGAAGTACCAACCATGTGTCAGAAAACATGGATTTTTGCCTCCCTGATTGCCCAGGTCGATTGGTGATTCTTCAGACTAGCCATTTGCATGCATCCAAGCATATCACTAGTACCCAAGACTGGGAGGCCACCGTAGAACAGTGTGACAAAGGAGCAGGGGTGGAAACAGACACATTTGTGCCGATGTTGTCATGCGTGTTATGGAGTCTTATTTCCCCAACCTGCCCTCACCCTGGTGTCATTATTCTCACTTTACAGATGGGGCAACTGAGGCTTGAGCACTCAAGGGCTGTAAACCCTGAAGAAATAGAACCAAGACTAGAGCATGGTCAGTTCCTCCTGACCCCTGAGTCCATCCCCTTTCTTTTGCTCTTGGTTGTCCTTTTCTTGATGGGCCTGGGTTGGCTGTTGAAAGTGAAAGGCAGATTGATTTTGGAATTCTTTTGTTGGTGGTGGTGTTTTTGCTTTGTTTTGTTTTTCTGGGACAGGGTTTCTCTGTGTAGGTCTGGCTGTCCTGGACCTGGCTTTGTAGACCAGGCTGGCCTTGAATTCACAGAGATCCACCTGCCTCTGCCTTTGGAATGCTGGAAGTATAGGCATGCACCACCACCACCTGGCTTGGAATTCTTATAATTATCGGTGCTGCCTACACATGAGCAGACTGCCTATGAAGTGATAAGTTTCCTGACATTGAAGCTGAGCAAGTGGAGATCAGAAGCGTGTGACTGAGGTGGTGGGCTTGTGTGAGCATAAGGGAAAAATGGAGACAGGGTGACCTCCTTTAGCACCTGTTCCTGGATCAGGGCCTCATAGATGGAGGGCCTGTAGCCAGCTGCTTGTCTGTGGACACTCTGAGGGGTCTCTGACATCAAGCAGGGTATGTGTCCAGACAGCTGTAATTGGAGATGGATGCACAGGCTTGATAGGCAGTTGCTACTGTGTCAAGTGTAGATACACCCCTGCAGCAAAGACCTGGTGAGTCAACCTCTCAAATGCCGTCCCTGCGTTGGACACCCTGCCCTACCTCAGCCCCTGAAAGAAACTGGTGACTTCTGGGTTTCACATGCTTTATCTCCTCTGGGCCTCTCGAGAGCCTTGGGAGAGAAGAAATAGTAATATTATGAAGAATCCAAGGCTCCCAGTGTTATGTGGCTCACTCAGGGCCATCCAGCCACAACAGGTGGGACCTGACCCTTTTGGGAATGCCTGGCTTAACTTTTTGATCATTATAGGGGAAGATATAGGAACCAAAGATGGGCTGCAAGAGGCCAGGGTCACGAGCAGTGGAGGTCTGGGTGAGTCAGCCTAACTGACCATGCCATGTCATCTGTTGGTTTTTCTGAGCAATCTGTGAAGGGCAGGTCCATGGCTTCCCTGCCAGGGAAGGTAGCCAGTACTCACCTTTTGCACTGATGCACATCCTTGGACATTCCTCCCACAGAGAAGTTGGATCTTTGTCACCATCCTTTGAGTCTGAGCAGACCTGCGACTTTCATATCCAGTGATTGTGGCAGAAGTGACCCTACCCCTAATCCAGTTTCCCAGCTTCCTAGCTTCCATCACATCACTAAGACACTTGCTCTTGAAGCTCTTGTTTGAGTATGAAGTGCCCCTTCCTAGGCTGCCATGTCCAGAGGAAGCTCAAGGTTCAGAGGCCGTGTCAGAGGTGGGGTGGCCCACAGTCCCCGAGGAGGACAATTACCTAGACTTTCTGGCTGCTAGAGTTTTTCAACCCAAGCCCTAGACACTGTGGCTCAGAATCACGTTATCTCTGCTGTGCCCTGTCTGAACTCCAGGCCTACAGAGCTAGACACATAATCAAACTGTTCTAAGTTCAGAGAATTTGAGGGCTTTCTAATGCAAGAGATGACCAAGGCAGCTGTGGCAGGAGGGACATGCCATGTGGTCACCATGGGACACTGGTCAGGTCATTGGCCCCACGATTAGGAGCTAGGTTGAATTCCTACTACCAGGCCAAAACATTGCTTAAACTGGAGGCCATGAGACTGGGTGCTCTGCGTTTCCTGGGGGTTGGGTTGCTCCCCTGATCCTATTTTCGTTGTGTGTCTGCAGTGCTCATTGGTATGTGACTTAGACTCTGAGTCCCTTCCTGTTCCTGTCTGCGATGAGAAGACTTGAGCAGGTGAATGACCTCAGCTTCTGGGGTCTGTGAGCCAGGAGGATACCTTTCTTCCTCACAGGCCACCGTCAGAGCTGAGAATTGTCCCTGAAGTCACCTTCTTCCTGTCTCTAGAGACAGAGCACAGACTTAATGGTTTACAAAGAACCCTTTGTTCTTCCCAGTAGCCCTGTGGGATGTGTCGGTACCATGCCAGGTCGGGACACATAGCCCTGTGACCAGGGCCTTAGCAATGGGCTCCAGGCTCAGGGTCTTTCTACTCTCCTGAGAATTCTCTCCACCCTCTCCTAGGGTTCCTGGTTGACTTGCCTGGTCCCAGCATACCCTCTGCTTCCTCCTGGTTCTGTACTTCCGGAGCTGTCACTTGTGTCTCTTTGGATAACTCCCTACCCTCTTGAGCCTCCAGGTCCTTATTTATGAAATGAAGGAGTCTGGGCAGGTGGAAAAGGGCTTATTCAGCTCCAAGAGTCCCAGGTAGGTTTCAGACCTGAGAGTGGCTTGTCCAAAATGCATATTGCTCCTTTGGTGGACACAGATATCCCGTGTCTGTGAAAATTAGGGAGCAGACATACTCACCTTGTCTCCCTTTTGCCTCAGGTTGCCCTTGACAGAGTGACAGGCTAACAGCTTGCTCCTCTTGGGTCTCTTTCCTGCCTGTAGGGTCCTCAGCAGTTACTCCTGATGGTCCAGTCCCCGCTGTTCATTCCTTGCACCTACACCCGCAGTCAGGCCTTACCTGGCCAGCTCCCTACTGGCTAAGGGCTCACCCGCTCCTGGCTTCCCTCTTGGTCATGCACTGTGAGGCCCCACACCCATTTTCCCATAGTGCTTGGGCTCCCTTTAAAATCCAAGTTAGGTCAGGCGGTGATGGCTCACACCTTTAATTCCAGGCACTCTGGAGGGAGAGGTGGGTAGATCTCTGAGTTCAAGGCCAGCCTGGTCTACAGAGTAAATTCCAGGACAGCCAGGGCTACAGAGAGCGATCCTATCTCAAAATCAGGCACGCAAGCAAACAACAACAAAAGATTTCAGTTAGATTTTAGTTAGATTTCAGTCTGCTCTTGTCTATTTGTCCCTCTCCTCATCTTCAGGCCCAGAAAGGCAAGGCCGGGGCTTGTCCCCTGCTCAGTTTTCCAGTGCATCACACTAGGCAGGAACCAATCAGAATTCTTGGTCAACCCAAGTTGCACAAATGATTTTTAAAACTGTTTTTTAGTGTGTGCGTGTGTGTAGGTGTGTGTGTACATGTGCATGAATGTACATGCCACATGCAACGTGTGTGTATGTGTGGAGGCCAGCGGACATCTTGCGGGAGCCAGTTCTCGCCTTCCACTGTACAGGACAGCCAGGGATTAAGCTCAGGTCATCAGATTTGATGGTGCGCCTTTACCTGTTGACTCGTCTCACTGACCGTAAGTGAAATTCGATAAGCAAACAAACAAGGAAAACAAGATTATTACATCCTTAAAACTCTCCAACTTCATCAGCCCAGGCCTAAAGCTGGGCCAGGAAGGATGTATTCCAAATAATAGTGTTTTGGTCTCTATGGAATTACTTTTATTGAACAATTTGCTAGTATGATTTCATTCTCCCAAGTGTCTTTTTGTTTATTCTGTGTCATTGTATAACGAAGACTGCCAGGAAAAGTGTCTGCTTTACAAAGAGAGGCGGTTATGACTTTCCCCAGAATGGAGCCTTATACAGGGGCTACGTGTCAGGGTTATTTAACTCACTGGGCAGCCCTTGTTGTACTTCCTACCAGAAGGCTCAGGTCTGAAGACTGACACTTTGAATAACATTTAAGACTTGGAGTCTCTGTCTTCTTTCTCAGTCATATTTTCACTTTTTATGTTACTACTTATTTCTACTTTATATTTCATCGCTTTATACACCCTCAAGAATTTTTTATGGACTGGGGCATGCTCTAAGTCATTGGGGAAAGCAAGACTTAGTTAAGAGTACACACGAAGTCCTCGCTCCGGAGCCCAGTGTTCTCAGCTGACCCAGGGCTTGACCTCCAGGCTGGAGAGAGCTGATGCTAGCTTCCGAGGAACACCTGCCACAGGGTCTAGCCACACAGGCCCCTGGCAGCCTAGTACATGTTCTATGGGCTATGACCTGCCAGGTCTCACAATGGGTGGCTCTCCCCTGATGAGCAGGGGGTTGTGTCCCAGCCATTCTCTGGGGTTGCTGGCTTCCTGCTGTACTGTACCACACTGTACTAGCAACCTGCTGGCTTCACTCTGCCCCCTGACCTCACTTCAGGTCCTTTTGCATCACAGTTCCTGAGAAACTGGCATAGTTCTATGCTCTACTTGAGTGATGTCTGGCTCCAGTGGCCATGGGACTAGACCATCTGGGCTGACCTGTCTCTGGCATGGGCCTGCTGGTGATAGGGCAGGTGAGCTTAAGCTGTGATAGGGTCGATTCACACTAACCACAACTGAAGAAGAATCTTTAGCTCCAGTGAAGCCCACTTAACAGACAAGAAAACTGAGGTTTAGAGAGATGAAGTTTGTCCAAGGTCTCAAGGTCAAAGAACAAGGGAGCTTTGCCTTCTACTTGGTGCTAAGAAGTCTCTGTCATGCCTGCTCCATCCCCAAATACCATGGTTTGGACGAGATTGGAAAGTTTCTAGTCACTTGGCTAGGAAGTCCTCCGAGGGCTGTAGTGACATCACAGCCACAGAGAGGGCAGGACCAGTGTAGGTCCAAGTAAAGAGGGACTTCTGACCATGTGCACTGATAACCACCTGCTTCAGGAACTAGGGGCAGAGTAGGAGGAAGTGTTTGGAGATGGGGGACAGTGAGCCTTTCTGGGGTAGACTTCTTTAGGGCCGCTGCCTGCATTCAGGGCTTTGCCCTCTGCCTTTTCCACAAAAGCCAATCAGAACAGGTCATTTTAGAGCTGCCAGTAAGCAGATACTCAAGAGCCCCATCCCTAGCCTGGGACTCGAGGCAGCTGGTGTCCATCTCTGTCTATGTGACCTCAAGTCTGTCCCTTGACTCTGTCAGTGTGAGCTTTGTCACCTGCTATATAATGGGATCTGAGTTCTTGCCTCTCTCCCTCCCTCCATGATAAGCAGAATCTGTTTGCTGTAAAATATTTCCCATCTCACATCTGAAATCACAGTGCAGAAGTGATTCCTAGGGGTTCTCTGGGGACATCCTCATGCTACCTCTCATCGTTGAAAGCACAAACCCCTCCAAAAAAAAAAAAAAAAAAAAAAAAAAGGCTTCAGTGTATCGTGATTCCCTCATGCAGCCATGGCGTTTGAATCGGAAATTGCTGCAGAAGGTTGGTTGCTGCTTTCTGTCACACTATGAGGATCAGCTATGGTCTTGTGCCTTTCTGTAAATATTTATTGAGCGCCTGTTCCCTGCTTGGAGGCCCAGCATGCTGCACTGGAGTGGGAGAGGCCCTAAGCCATCACGTAGGGAGAGTTCTGGCTTTGTCTCGGCTCTGTAACTCATCACTTGGATGACCTTGGACAGGTCATCTCCTTCAGGAGCCTGAGCTGCTGCCCCATGTGCTGTGGTGTTCCTGAAGAGAAACTATGATGAGCCGAGAGAGCAAGTGTGGTTATTGTTTTATTAGGAACAATAGGAAGCCACTGGCCTCGCTCCTGTGAAAGTCATAATTCAATACATGGTTGGGTATGATCCTCAGGGTGGGGAAGGAAGCCTGAGTGAGATGCTGGGGGCACATGGGTGACGGGAAGCTTTCTGTTGCTGGTAATGACTTTCTTGCGGAATCGTGAGTCCTGCCCAGTACTGCTGGGGAAGGTGCACCAGGAAGGTAGAGAAGTCCCCCTGCGCCTCAGTGGAGAAATCGCGGCTCACCCTTTATTCAGACACTGCCATCTTTAGATAGGGGTTCAAGGAAAGTGAAGAAGTGGGATCAGGGAAGGCTCTTCAGAGGGCCTGCGATATAAGAGTCTGGATACGTGTGGGCTTTGAGAAAATCCAGAGCAAGAGGAGAGCAGAGGCCAGCACTCAGAGAGCAGGCAGAGCCAGTCCCTAGGTGAACAATACCGCATTCACCTACCTCTTCTGTGCACGGTGCAGGGCCCCCACTGGCCAAGGAGTTTGAACTATGGGAAGCAGCTAGGACTCAACCATTAGGATTTCCAGACAAGAAGGTATGTGTGTGACAAAGCTGGCAGTATGACAAAACTGAGCTGAGAGTGAGGCAGATGATGGAAGAGGGTGTCGTGGACTAAGTAGGCAGCTGGGACAAATGTATAGGCTGGTGGGATGAAGCCACCATTCCACGTAAGAATGGTCCTCAAGATCCAGGCAGATTCTTTGGAGTGCCCTCAGTTGCTGGCTTCTTTCCCGTACTAAATGAACATTCTTCTCTATGCCTTGTATTCCTTCTCCCCAGCTGTTGGTCCAAGAGGGGGTCCATATGAGTTCAC
The DNA here is from genome assembly GCF_907164565.1 of Psammomys obesus. Classification (NCBI taxonomy): domain Eukaryota; kingdom Metazoa; phylum Chordata; class Mammalia; order Rodentia; family Muridae; genus Psammomys; species Psammomys obesus. The sequence continues at coordinate 3,225,757 of NW_026591918.1, read as the reverse complement.
TTATTCCCTGACTCCTGGGTGAGTTTAGCCAGTGTGGCCTGCTGGAGATATGACTTCTGCATTACTCACTACCCTAAAATGGTCTGCTGATAATTGGTAGGCTGAAACCACCAGAGCCAGATTGTACTTCCGGAAGCTGGGTCAGGCACACCACAGAGATGGTTCGCCTCTGTTCCATACTCTGTAGAAACTCTGGCTGGGATGCCGTCATCAGAAGACTACCCCCACCTCCTACCCCTCCCATGTGAATCTGCAACTTATCAATTTGTCTAGGTTGTTTGACCAGTTAGCCCCAATGATCTGCTCGTTTTCCTCTTGCCAGAGTTTGGGCTTTAGGTATGTGCTGCCATCTTTAAAAATCATGGGTCCTGGGGGTGAAAACTCAGGTCTTGTGTCTGTATGGCAAGCCCTTTGCCATTGGCCACCAGCTCCCAGATTTGCTGTCGTCAAACTGCACTCTGGCTCAGTCAGCACTCCACAGGCGGCAGTGATGCCTCTCGTGTTGTGGCCTTGACCCCACAGGGACTTCAGAAAGGGTTCCTACCCTTCAATGTTTGGCTGTTGGGGCGTAGTGGCTCTCACTGCTAGAGCCCCGAGGTGTCCTAACACCCATTTCTGGTATCATTTAGTCCTGTCATTAACTCTTTTGCTGGTCTCTTAATGAACATTCCTCTGACAGGACTGTCATGACATAGGTACAAACCTAGCATCAGAGGTCCCAAGGGCCCTCAGTGAATGCATGGAGGAGGAAGGATTCAAACCCATCCCTCCCAGCTGCCTGTTTCCTTTTCCAGAGCATGGCTCACAGTTTGGAGTCATTAGCCCAGTAGAGCTTAGTAAATTCTGGATTTGTTCCCCTGGAGCCTTCAAATACTCAATACTCAAAAACATTCCCTGCCTGCTAATTCCAGTTTCTGGTCATTTGTGGCTTTATATTCATGTATAGGCTGGGAAGCCCTTGGGGTCCAGTAGGTCCTCTATGCCAGGGAGAGCCAGCACAGCGAGGTGAGTGACATGCCACTGCATACATCTCTCATTACTCAGGTCTCCAGTTCAACAATGCTGAACATAGATGGGTCCTTGGAGAGGAAGACACTCTGCAGCTCATGGCTACAGAGCAGGTGAATGGAGAACATACTAGTGTAAACTTTGGAGTGGTAACAGAGATGATGGTGCTGATGATGGTGATGGTGATGGGGAGAAAGGGAATGGTGATAGTGGTGTTGTTGACAGTGAATGACAATGATGACAGTTAATGGTAATGATGATGGTACTGATAATGGCAGGGGTGATGAAGGAGGTAGTCAGGGTGGCGATCACGATGAAAATGGTGATCATAATGGTTATGGGGATGTTGGTGGGAGCAATGGTGATGTGAGATGATACCAGAGGTGACGACATTACATACCAGGTAATGAACCTGGCTAAGGTGATGATGATGGTGGTAACAGACACAATAAACGCTGATAAACATGGCTGATAAACATGGTGATTGTGTTAGTGGTGGTAGTGGGGGTGGTGGCAGTGGTGGAGATGATAGTGAAGATAACAACAACAGTTCCCTAAATCTACCACATGGCAAGTACTTGGCATACATTAATATTTCTTCTTTCTAAATGTGTTCAAAATCTTGGAGGGTCTCCTTTTGGGTCATGTACAGGGAGCCTTATACAGGAAGTAAGAGGACCTCTTTAATTGGTGTTACAGGGTCCTCACTGGCTTATCCACTGTTCTTAACATTCTTGTGATGAAGGTCATGTCATAAATGACAACGGGCTAAGGAAGTGAAGTAGCCTCGTCCAGGTCACTGTAGGAAGAGGCAGGGCCTGGATTTGAGCTGACTCTGTGTGACTTCTCTGTTCTTGTGCCACCTATGTCCTTTCATCCATCCTAAATGGGAGCTAGGGAAATAGTTCAATTAGTAGAGCTTATTCCTAGCATGCATGAAGTGCCAACACTGCAGAAGCCAAGTGGGATGGTACATGCCCAAAAGACAGCAGAAGGTGGAAGCAGGAGGATCTAAAGTTCAAGTCCATCCTCACAACAAAGTGAGTTTGAGTTTGGCTTGGGTTACATGAGATCCTGTCTCAAAGAACAGAACCACAAAAACACACTCAACCAAACAAGCAAACAAATGAGTTCGAGAGAGAGATTCAGAGACAGAGAAAGAGAGAAACAGAGAGAGAGGTGGCAAAAAGAGCAGGTAACTTACTTGCATCAACCGCAGACCAAAGCACAGACTGAGAAATGTTAATTCAGTCACTGAGAGGGTAACCGCTGAGGACAGAGTAGCCAGTAGGGAGGCCAGCTGCCATAGTCCCTGCTGAGTAACTCCTTCCACTGGGATGCTTTCTGTTTACTTCAAGGGAAAAACCCAAACAGAGCATCTGTGACAGCTAGGCTGGGCTTCGTGATAATTCTATTCCCAGATCAAATCACAGCTCGGGGAGTGCGCTATCATCAACATGATTACCTTGGGGGATGGAGACATGGAGTTTTATTAAATGAGACAATCTTGCTAAAAGGAAGCCTTACATTAGACTTTAGGCCTTAAATAATATTAGTGTCAAGAGATGACAAACATTCAGCACAGTGAGAGCACGCTGCCTGGGAGCCGGCGCTTCAGGGGAGGCCCCAGGGGCTAAAGAACCCAGAGGTGGCGGCAGACAGAGCAACTCTCTGACCCAGTGACCACACCCAGCCAGGCTGTGGTTGACAGAGCAGTTCAGGGCTCTCTGAAGCCCTCTTCCAGAGGGAGACAGATCTGTTTTTGTTTGTTTGTTTGTTTTTTCTATCTTAGGCACAATGACGCTGCTACTGGGCTGGCTCCAGTGGAGACAAGAGCTGGCCTCCAGGTTGGGTGTCGCTTCCAAACCTGCAACATGGGGTGCTCTGGGAAGCCTGTAAAGAGGTCTGAACCAGTAGCATGCAAGGCGTGCCATGGGACATGATGACAAAGCAAGTTTCAGCTTCAAGTCCTACTTCACTGACCCTGTGACCTTTACCATGTTAGACAATCTCTGTGGATGTTTGCTTCCTTGGCAATGATGTCATACCCTTGTTCTGGGAACAAAATGAGTGAGCCCACATTGGTCTCCAAGGACAGTGCCTGGCACACAGGACATGCTCAAGGTATTCTTTTACTCTGTCTTGTGTTTCTGTCCCTGATCTGTCCCTCCTGCCCCTGAAGCATTATTGCTGTAGTTTGGTCCTGGGATGTTCCATGAAGGCCCCTCATAAAGGTTTGGGCCCCATCAGCCCACAGAGTTGGGTGGTACATGGTAGAAATTAGGTCATTAGTAATGTGTCTTTGAAGAGGCCATGTGGAATCCTAGTTCCTTTTTTCTCTTTGCTTTATAGATAGCAAGAAATGAGCAGTTTGCCCCAGTACACATTACCAACATGATATGCTGTTTTATGAATATGAATTAGCAAGTCACCTTGCATTGGGGCTCCTGAAACTGTGAGTTAAGAATGAAACTTCCTGCTGTGTGAGTTGATTTGGCTCAGGTATTGGTTATGGCCACAGAAAACTAACAATTATCTACACAGGCTACAGCACTGGGCTGGGCCTTTACTGATGAGGTTGCTCTGTTTCAAGGACAAGCAGGGTCTGCCACCACTTTGGGAGAGAAGAGATAACTGTCCTTGGGAGAGAATGGGCTGTTAGGAGGCAAGGTTCTCCAGGTCCTTGAGCATATAAGCACTTCAGACCTGGTTCCATCCATGCACCCGGCCTTGTTCACAAGTTCACTTTAAGCAGCTAGGAGAGATCTCCTAGGATTCTATGGACAGACAGGCCAGCCTCTTGCCTGTGTCTGAGTGATTCCCAGGACAGCAGAAAAAAAACCTGAGAAGGGGGTGATGGCTGCTTGTCCTAGACAACCATCTATTAATGACATGGATCAAATGGACTTAGTCTGGGAGGACCTGGGCTTGGGTGGGTGAAGGCCTTTGTCAGGGGGTGCTGTGTGTTAGGTTGTGTGGAAGAAGCTCCGCGCTTTGGGTCTTTCTTAACTATGTTCCACTTGAGGGGGACATCAGGCATGACTGCACCACTCGGGACTTGCCCATGTCTCAGCGGATTTATGCTCTACTAGGCAGTGACACCCAGGATGTCAGGGTATGTGGGGGTCATCTAGGGAGATGTGCTAGAGACAGCTCATAACCTCCAACCCTGGGCTCCTGCCTGGCCTCCTCCAGGTGACATCGCATCAGTTAGACTAACACAACTTCTTAGAGCAATACCTGCCTCTACCACCCCAAATGTTGTCGGAGCCTGAGAAATTGCTTCAATGGGTGTCCACTCTTTAAGTGGGCTGTCCTTCAGAGCAGCTGCTGAAGCGAACACTGTGTACACGGAGATGTCCACAGACCTGTAAGGGTTTGAGTCGGACAAAAGCTGGCTTCTGCCCACAGAAGGGTCAGGGAGACTCCCTGAGGGACTGGTTGGGTAGGGAATGAGGATGGATAGACATGTGGGGAGAGGTCCAGCACATTCTGAGGTAGGCATGGTAAGCATCAGTTGTTATTCGGAGCGGCTCTGTTGGGAAGGCAGCTTGGGAGCCCTGGTGTAGGGCTACAGCACCGGGCTGGGCCTTATTTCAAGGACAAGCAGGGTCCGCCACCATCTCCAGTCTTGAGAGAGAACAGTACTGTCCTTGGTCCTCAGGACAGACTCCCACTCAGACTCCCACCAGTGTGGACTGAAAGACAGACACCCCTATTTGTTAATTACCCACAGAATACTGTGTGGTGATGTTGTAGGCAAACAAGCCCAAAGAAGGGTCTGCATTAGAGACTCCCAACTTCACAATCTGTTGTAATGATTTAAGGGGTGTGGTCCCAGGTGGCTGGAAGCTGGTGTGAGCCCAGGCACAAGGCCCAGGCTGTCTGCCAAGATAGGGCTAGGACTGGCCTGGGCCCTGAGCATTGGATGGGAGGAGCTGGCTGCTCCTGTCACTCTCCTAGACTTGTGTGCCAGAAACAACCTTGCTGTGACCACTGGCTGTTCCCTGTCACTCTGTCCCAGCCAAATGTGGAGGAACATTTTAGACTGGAAAGTCCTGAAAGCCCTTCCATCTGTTGGCTGCCATAAGTCACCTGTTGACTAGAGCCTCTCACCTGTTCACTCTTGGATTAAACTTTTTAAAACCTTATTTATTATTGTTGGTGTTGTTAGTGTCTGGGGAGGACATGTGTGGAGGTCAGAGAACAGCTTTCGGGAGTCAGTTCTCTTGTGCTGTGCTTCTAAAGATTGAGCTGAGGTTAGTCAGGTTATTAAGCACTCATGGGCAAGAGCTTTTTACCCACTGAACCATCTCGCCAGCTTGCCTGTCATTCTGATTCAACGCAGAGATGCCCTCTTATTGTAGGCATAGTCTCCTCGCCCATGGATTACCCATCTGTTAGCCTACCTCTTTGACCTGAATTCTGGAAGACTCCCCCTCTTCCAGCTTCTTTCAGTTTTCCTAGACCAAGGGATGTTTCTGAGTTACTTCAGTACCTGGCCAGGCTAGAAGAGCAGGTGTGAGCAGTGTGGCCCAGCTCTGACCTCCCAGAGTCTACCATGCAGGGAACTTGTTTTTGCAGCATAAAACTGTTTGTCTAGAGAGAAGGACAAATGGAGGTGGAAAGGGTTGAGGCTATTCTCCCATAGACAACCCCCCCCCACACACTGTGTGCTGTATGCAGGCCCAAGTCAGTGGAAGGCAAAATGCTGCCTCTGGAACAAGATGGTGTGTGCTGGGCTCCCATGTTTGTTGCTTATAAGCGTGGTGGCCCAGGCAGGTGGCCAGGCCTCTTCTCTCTCCTCTGTAAACAGAGCTGTGCAGCCACCACCCTGCACAGGTTTACTGTGTGAATGAGTTGCATTCACACATGGTGACTGGACTCATTCCTACTTTATGACAACTGTAGTCCGTCCTCAGAAACCCAGGGTATGGATTTTGGTGGCCTGAGGAAAGGCAGCAGAATTGAATGGCCAAGAGCTTGGGGACAATGTGGTTGCCTGGATTTGAATCCTGGCATGTATCTCACCATGGGACCTGAGAACAGTTGACGTTCCGAGCCCTAGTTAAAATAGCTATAAAATGCTGCTTGAATAACAGCTGCTCTCTGTGCAGTCCTGAGACTCGACTTGGTGTGCTATTGCAGGTGAGGTTGGTCTCAGGTGCCCAGTGTGTGGCAAGCTCTCAGTACATGTAAGTGATTGCCACTCCCACTTGACAGGTGGGAAAATGGTCTTGTAGACAGAACATGAGTTACTAGTACAAGAGGGGATCGTTTATATTCAGTTCCACTTGAATCTAAAGCCAAGATACAGTCTTATTCAGCCCCTTCTCCACCCCCAGGTTTAGGCTTTCTGTGTCTTTGAAGTCCTCTTTTTTGCTCGTAACTGGAGACCCTTAGCCACCCTCCTTTTGACCCAGCATTTCTCAGAACCTTTCTGACATGAAGTGTTGAGGGTACCTACCCTTCAGGAAGCAGGACCAGCTAAGTCTGCTTCATCAACATTGGTAGTTGTGATGGGTCCCTGGGTAATCAATGCTCTTTATGGTCAAGGCCACCAATTTTTCTCCCTCTTCTGTCTTTTTCAGCCTGTCTGTCCACTCAACACCTCGGCAGGAAGCTGTCCAGTTTCTCTCTGTTCTGCTTCTGTTTGGCTCCCATTTGCTTGCTGAGCTGCATGAGGGTGGAGGTTGGGGCCTGTCAAGAACAACTTGAGTCTCTTGCTGCAGAGTGCTGAGCTGGCAGCCGGGATCAGGGCTCAGCCACTGCTGCTGTGGTAAGGGCTGGAGCATTCTCTTGAAGAAGGCTGCTGTTCTTCACCACCTCAGGTGGCAGAGTGGGCAGGGCACCTCTTAGTCTTGGGATGGAGGCACTGGGGGCAGCGGGCTCCATCAACAGTGGGACCTTGAGGCTGGGAAGGAGTCAGTGTGGTTCCTTGAAGAGCTCAGCACAGGATGTGCTAGAGTGACAAGGTTACCACTGCGGCTCTCAAAAAACAGATATGGCTTCATTCTCATTCGGCCTTCAGTGCCCGAGATTCTGCTGGCATGTCAGTCTCCTGCGGGGTGGCCGCTGTCTCCAGTGGCAGCCAGGCCGCATGTCATCCCCCTTAGGAGCAAAAATAAAGCCTTTAGAATGTATTCATGAGCAGCTGTGTAGAGCAGAAGCCTTAGAGACTTGGTATCTTCCCTCTCCCAGGCCAGGACTCACCCTGGACATCTCAGGAGCATCCGGGTGCAGAGCTAAACCACTATTGTAGCCACTCATCTGAGCCCCAGAGCACTCAAGGGGGTTAACACCCCCTTCCCAAAAGGTAGGGAAACTGAGTCCCAGAGATGTTAAACAAATGCTCCACTGCAACAGACAGCCAGGTCTTGAGTCACAAAGCCAGGCCTGAGGCTAGGCTCTGCAGCCATGGTCTTAATGTGGCTAAACAGGGTGGCTCTGAAGAGGGCGGGAACAGGCACTATAAAGACTGAGTCTATCTGAAGCTTGCACTCCAGGGGATTCTGGGGAGAAGCAGACGGAGAGGCCTCGTGGGCTGGGAGGTCATCTTCTTTCCTGCAGGAGGACTCAACCCTGATTAAGGGTAAGGTGATCTTCAGAGGGACTGGTGGGCCCGGGGCTCTCTGGCTAGCCTGCACGTAGGGATCTCTGCCCCTCCCTAGACAGGGTTTCTCTGTGTAACCCTGGCTGTCCTGGAACTCACTCTGTAGACCAGGCTGGCCCCAGACTCAGAGATCCACTTGTCTCTATCTCCCCAGTGCTGGGATTAGAGGTGTGTGCCATTGTGGTCTCAGCACACATAAGGATCTTTAACAACATGCCTCAAAAATCCAAGCTGTACTGCAGTCTTGACTCAGAGTTTCATGGCTGTCTTAGGAAATTCTTGCCTCCTTCTGGGGATGGCAGGTTAGTGACACCCTATTACCCACCTAGCCCCAGACAAGGTCTTGGGGTACCTTCTGGACTTTGACTTCTGAGGGGATCTACTGACCCATAGATCCCCTCATTTTATCTAAACCCAGAGGTCTATGTTCTTTATGTTCCTTGGTTCTGCCTGCTTCCTCTCCGTCTCACTGCCCTTTCCATGCTGCAGTAGTAATCAGAGAAGACTTCCTGGAGGAAGTGACAACTAGGTTAAAGGACAATTGAGAGTAATGCCACATGCTCACAGGAAGGGCACTGTAGGACAACAGTAGCTAAGGCCCTTCCTGAGAAGCTCCACCCTCACTGTCCTCTATGCTTACGGGATTTCTGACAGGAAGCAGAGCTGTGGGGCCATGCTTCCGGTCCTGCACAAGACATTCTGGGAAGTACCACAGTATGGGAGAGGGTGAGTAGCATCCACACAGGAAGGGGGCGCACCCGACGGGATTTGTTGAGCCCAGATAAATGGCCCCAGGAATACCCCAAAAGGAAGTCCCCACTGAGCTTGCAGCCTCCTGGGTGTGGGTGATAGCCTTTGGAGATGTGCAGGCCATAGAAAAAGCCAGCACCAAAGCCTGGTGATAAGAGGTTTCAGGAGGCAGTTCTCCAAAGCTTGTCAGCAGGGAGCAGGGCAGGAAAGACACTTGCGTCCTCCTCAGTGGACACACGGAGACTCTGGCAGGGAACCCACATGGAGGGGAGAAGAGGGTCTCCTTCTTTCAGATCATCATCTGGACTTGGGTGATTCACCCTTTAGCCGCAAAGGCAGAGGACATGCCGTGTTGAAGAAGCTCATTCACCTAGACTCAGCAGCTGATCAGAAAACAGGATGGATCTATCTTGTGGTGCAACAAAAACTAATTTCCTCTCAGGGCTGTTTGTCTCAAACCCAGCTCAAGGGTATAAGGACCTAGTCCTACAGCTGCATGTTGCAGCTGATTCTAGATACTGGGCTTAACTTCTCCTTTTTTTTTTGGGTCCTCAGTCTCCCTGTCTGTGCAATGGGAATCTTAGATAATGGAAGTGTAGGTATATGGTACATGAAGAACTATGTACTGGCCAGGCTTGTGGGAGTGTGGGGACAGGGTGCAGGTTTGGCCTCAGCCCTCATGAAGCTCGTGGTCTGGTAGGAAGGTAAATAAGTAACAAGACTAAGACATGAAAAGGTCTCCATTGGGGGGCATCACAGTTCAGGTGCTGATCGGGGAACAGTAGAAATACTACATCCAGGGAGGGCTTCCTGAAGAAGGGAGCTGGAGCTGAGACCTGTGGGAGGGGAGGAATGGGGAGCACAGGGTGATGTTTAGGGATGGGGTCAGGGAGAAGGTGGACATTCTCCTGAATGGCTCTAACTGGCCCAGGGTCTTTCAGGGGTTGCCCTGGGAAATCTGGTCTCCACTGGTAAGAATCTGAACTTGATGGAGTGCCCAGGAATGGTGGAGAGGAGCCGGCTTTTCCTGGAAAATGTGAAGGGGAAGCTTAAGAGGACTTTCAGGAGTCAGCACTAGTGTGTGTCTCTGTTAGCGATGGGCATGGAGCTGAGCTGTAGAGCACCGTCCTGGGTTCTCTCCTGCTCCACCCCATACCACAGCCCTCCAAAATAAATGTACCTCTCTCGTTTATGCAAACAGGGGATGGAACAGGAATGATGAAGTACCATCCCCTCGAGAAGCTTTCCTGGATTCTTCCTGACAGGTAACTTTTGAGGCCTACTCTGGATACATTTGTATACCCTCAATTCCTTCAGCCTTGAATTCTCACCCTGTTTGCTTTGCCCGGCCCTTGCTGCCCAGCTGGCAGGCCCGAGGGTTGGGCGTTGTTCTTGGTGTCGGCTTCAATACCCTGTATGACCCTTGGTTTGGGAAGAACTGAGACTATGTTAAAGGAGACTTCAAAGACTTCCCTTGTGCATACAGCAGCCAGCCCTGGGCCAGGGCAAGGCAGAGTAGCTGGTTCTGAGTCTCACGCCAGGGACACACACATCCCCCTGGGGCTTGTGGGGCAAAGCCATTGTCCTGAGCCACTGGTTGACAGTTGTTTGTTTGCAGTGCCCTGGTGACAAGGTCTAGTATCTTCCAGTATGACTCCTGTCCCCACTGAAACATTGCTTTCAGAAACATTAGCCCACCCTGGAAAAAATGAGAATTTCTGTACCCGGAGATTGGCTAATGGAGACCCAGATCTCTTGTCACAGAAGTAATGTTCAGAGAGAGCTTTGGAGTCCATTAGGAAGCTATTTTTAGCATAACATGAATTAAACACCTTTGTTGGCTGTTGGAGGTCAGGAAGGTGATGAAGTCCTAGAGGCAGAAGGGGCTAAACCTGGGACCTGTTCGTTTCCCCTGGGTTTCCATGACTGCCCATCGTCTGTCAGGGGCTGCCCATGACCTTTGGAGTCATTGGGTTTTCTGGAGCTGAGATGGCAAGCACAGACAAAAAGATGGGGAGGAGAGATCTGATCTGGGTGGACACGGGCCTGGCCAGTGTGTACTAATGGCTGTGCCAGAGTGTAACACCTAGGAGCTGAAGGATGCGAGTTCATTGGTTTACACCCTGTGTGTGCATGTACATGCAAGCAATCAGTGGGTTTCTATGCGCAAGAAGCTTTACCCTGAGCTGAGGGGAGGTAGGATGGCCTGCTATAGAGCAGGGCGCTCCTCATCACGGGGCCCAGCCCCTGGTCTTTAGAGGGGCCTCTGTGAGGGGAAGGGACCTGAGTGTACTCTGCCTTCCAGAGTTGAGCCCCTTTGCTCTCCGGACTGGGATCCCAGGAGACCCAGCTTCTGCCTGTGGTCCCAGAAGATCCATGTTCTCCCCTGCCTATCAGCTCCTGTGTCTCAGAGAACCAGAGCCTGTTAACACCTAGACACTTCCCAAAAGCCATGGTAGGACAGATCAGGAACTGGTCCCAAGGAGAAGCTTGCCACTGAACACAGGGTCCCTAGCCTGGAGCTATCATAATTGCTCAGAGAAACCATTTGGAGGCTATTTTGGCCTCTAATGGCTTTTTGGCTTAGGTATTGGTGCTTTAGGAAGATCTCCATTTGGTCTCCCCCTACCACTGCCTGCCTCTCTGACTTCTTCTTGGGTCTTACACACCACACCGAGGCTGAGGAACATGGTTTGCTGACAAATGAGTTGGCATTCCATCTGCCCTCTACATAAGGGACTTGGAAAGGCCTAAGTACAGAGTTCCACTCGAGGGGGCAGAGGACCAAGTGCATTTCCTGAATGCACAGCAGTGTGGCTCCAAGGTCTGTCTGTCTGTCTCTGTCCCTGTCTCTCTGTATGTCTGTTTGTCTGTCTCTCTCTTTCTCTGCCATTGTCTCTCTCTCTCTCTCTCTCTCTCTCTTTTTCTCTCTCTCTCACACACACAGAATCAGACACCCCACAGCATCTTGGGCATGGAAGTTTCCAGTATCCCATGTGCTTTCTCCTACACTCACTCAGTAATACTGAGGACACCTGACGACAGCCTCTGCTCTCTGGACATAGGAAGATACTCCATGAGCAAAGGACCAAGTGGGATCCTGTCTATAACCCTTCCTACCCTTCCCCTGGGGACTGGTCCTTCTGTGTTCCCTATCTGCCCTGACTGCAGCCTTTGGATTCTCCGCCAGATAGATGCCAGTTGTCAATAACTGGGACATAAGCCAGTGTAGTAGGGAGGGGCAGAGGGACATCCTTGTCAGGGCTCCCCAGTCACACAGACCTGGGCTAGGTTAAGCAGTGTGACCTTACATGGCTCACTTCATCTTTCTGGCCCTTTCTCCTTTCACTTGCAAAAATCCCATCAGGAAGGAAGATATGGGAAGGGCCTAAGCCTGCCCTAGCGCCTAGAAAAGGTGTCACACATGCTGACTCTTGCTGCCTTTCCCCTAGAGACTGAGGGGATGATGACAGGCTTTAGGTCTTTGCCAGGGGTTGTGGAAGAATTCTTATTTTGGGGCGCTGGCCTGGTGACGCCCCCTTGCTGCTAGCTAGCTCTGTCAACCTTGACTCTTACTGTTTAGGCCTTGGGTTGTGTTTGGTCTTGAGTTCCGTGTTCTTCTCTGTGAGGACATAAGGAAGGTCTGGCTGCCCAAAGGTACCCACCTTCCCACCTTCATGAATGTCTGACACAATCCCAAATTCAGTGGCAGGGACTCTGGCATGCTGCACACAAGTGCCCTGCCAGGAAGCTAGTGTTTGTTCCCATGTTCCTCTTGAGGACGAGGAACCTGAGGCATCGCAGGAGGTGATGGGTGGGTAGACGGGAGACTCAAAGGACAGGAATAGGGAAGGCTGGTCTGGAACCTGGGACAGAGAGGAGGAGGAGAACCCAAGGGAGTGACCAGACTGACTGGGGTCATAGTGAAAAGACTGGATGACGGAGGTCACAGGAGAGAGTTGGGGTGAGTGGGTATCCCCTAGGCTGAGGCTAACTGCATCTGGCAGCCTGGGAGCAAAGTGAACTCACACTTGGGGTGGTATGACCGTTTTTGAGTGTCTGGGATGATCTGGGCTCCCTGCTCAGCACTCATTCACTCCACAGTCACACAGACACACAGACACACAGACACACACGCACACACGCATGCACGCACACGAATGCATGCACACATGCACAGGCACACGGAAAAACACATGCATGCGCATGCCCTTACTACAGCCGCCCCCCCCCCCCCATGCTTGTGAGCCACTGCTGTTAGGCAGGCTGCAGCCTACTGCCATTCTTTGGTCATCTGGGGCCAGGGCCCTGGGATAAGACTGGTTCCACAGACACAGCATGCCTCAAGGCTGCAGGTGGCCTTTGTGGCCTCTGTGCCCTGGCTTTGTTTTCCCCAAGTGGCTACACGGAGGGGAGGAGGGAGGCAGGGCAGCCTTTGCATGTGGCAGCAAATTTGGGCCATTGATTTCCATTTATTTCCTGCTCAAATGATCCAGGCCGGCTGCTGCTGGGGGTGGGGGCGGAGGGGGTTCTCTTTAGCATTTTAAGTTTGCAGATAATTGGAGGAAAATAACTCCAATAATGAAATCGCTGCTGGATCACATTCTGATACGTGACAAATCAATTCATTTATGATACCTTCTTTGTCACACTGAGCCATTCTGGCGCTCAGTGGAAACCTCCTAAATTAATAAAACTGTTAAATCCATGAAGCCCTCCGTTCTGAACAGTACATCGCGGCACAGGTTTGAATCATTAAGGGAATAAAACTGATAAATGCGAGTGGGGGAGTGCCTTTGTCTGGAGAGGGGCTGGCTTTCAGGGCAGATAATTGTCTTCAGGGGCCAGACAGCCTCAATAGGGTAGCAGGGGGCGGGGCGGGGGTGGGGCCAGGCACACTTTAGGGGTGGAAACCAGTCGACCTTACCAGCTCTGGAGCAAGCTGCTTTGGTAGTGAATTGTGTAGCTTTAAGCTTTTAAAAGAAAGTATGATTTAATAGCAGAGGAAGACTATAAAGCCTTTATTGAGCCCTGTCAAATTTGAGTTGGCTTGGCAGAGATTTTTCCAGAATGTCTACGCTTGTCAGATCACAAACTGTCCGGGGAGGCGTGGCATAATAAATGGGGCGGGTGTGGGTGGGGTTGGGCTCAAGCACGCTGCTGCGCGGCCTCAGAGCTAATCTTGTTAGCTGTTTGTCCCAGAGCAGGCTGCTGTACTTCTCTGGGCTCCTGTTTCCTCAACTGTGACTTGGGAATGAGGAGGGGTACCTCACTGAGAGGAGTATATAAGAGAAATGTACGGGAAATTGCTGTCACGTGCAAAGCAGGGTAGTGAATTCATTTCTGTGCATGGCCCCAGGCAGATAAGGGATCCTGCAATTCTCTCCACACCAGCATAGATTTTTTTTTTTTTTTCTGAGTTGGGTGTACATGTTACATGACTGTGATGGAATCTGCTGTGTGCTTCTGTGCAGTATACTACTTGGTATCTGTTTCTCTGGGTGTACACAGAAACAGCGGAGTCCTAGCGTCCCACCATCCCTCACTCAGAGTTGCTTGACTCAGGAAGGAACAGGGAGGCCTGCAAGCAAGATGCCAGCCAATGGCATTTCTGCCCAAATAGTCCAGTTCACAGATGCTTAGCAGACTGGGCCAGGAAGGGCAGGCTAGGAACTCTTGGCCCCAGGTAGACAGCTTTGCTTTCCTCGTTACCGCTTACTGCAGTGAATCTGGAAACTTCCTGAAGACATCTGAGCCTTTCTCTACATTAACTTTCTATAGAGTCCTCTGCAAACTGAGATCCCTGGAATGGTTGGAGTACTCAGACCATCCGAGGAGCTTGTTTAGTGAAGCATCACCAAAGACACAAGCAGAAAAAGTGTTTGTGTTGTTCAGCCCTTGTGTGTGTGGTATGTGTACATAATCAGACAAGTATCTAGGAGGCTGTACTTGCCTTTAATGCAGGCAATGTGTGTGATTCTGTTCTCTTCTTCTCTAGCCCTCATTCCACCAAGCCTGTCTTTTCCTGTGTGTGTGTGTGTTTCTGTGCATGTGCCCGTGGAGACTGAAGTTGACAGTAAGTATCTTCCTTGACTGCTCCATGCTTTATTGATTGAGGCAGGGTCTCTCACTCAATCCAAAGTTCTTCAGTTCCATCTGGCCTAGTTAGCCAGCTTGTCCTGAGGACACACCCCACCTCTGCCTCCTCAGTAGCAGGATGACAGGTGGCCATCATGCTTGCTTGGCTTTTATGTGGGTTTTGGGGATCTAAACTCTAGTCGGCATGATTGCACAGCAAGCTTTTGTCCATGGAGCCATCTTCCTGGTCACTCCACTGTTCTCAGTTTTTATTTTTTTAAGGATATTTACTTATTTTGGGGTGTGTGTATGTCTACCACATGCAAGCAGGAGCCTTTGGGGGTCAGAAGAGGTGTTGGATCCCCGGGAAATGAAGTTACAAATGGTTGTGAGCCACCACGTGGGTGCTGGGAACCGAGTGTCTGTCCTCTGCTAGAGTAGTAAGTGAGTGCTCTTGGTCACTGGACTACCTCTCCAGCCCCCGTTCTTGGTCTTCAAAATGCCACCTTGCTCCACTTAATTATTTATATGGACCATTAGCAGATGTGACCCATAGTTTAGAGGATTTGAATCTGACCCACTGTTTGACAAGGGGCTTTGGCATAAAAGCCACACACCACCTGAGTTTGGCCACAGCCCTGTTGTAGGACACACCCAGGGACCATAGATGGAGATGGATGGGTTGTCACCGTCAGCCTCTGTTACCTTCTTGAACAAAGGGTGGAAGTGACAAGGTGGCTCAGCTGCCCTCTCTGCTCCATAGAACCATAGGGGACAGGGAGCCCATGTCCCTAATATAATGAGCCACATGGCTGCAAACCTGACAAGTCTTTGCTCTGGAGCATCAGGAATCCCTGGCAGCCACCAACACAAGTGCTAATGGCCAGCTTGGGCAAGGACAGCAGCCTTGACATCCATATCAATTATGGCCACTGGCCGTGCCTAGGGGACAAAGGTCTCAGAAGCTGTCAGGCTCTGGTGTCAAAGCTCTGTCTGCCAAAGAAAGGACAGAGACAATAGCTACCTATCACTACCTACTGCCTTGGCAGGCTCTGCCTGGGTGGGGGAGAGCACAGCCTGACAGGTGAGGGGCCAATGCTGGCGGCAATGCTTCTCCCACTGGGGGTGACAGGTTGTTGCCAATTCTTGTAGGTGGGGAAATTGCAGGTCCAACTTTTTATTCATTCTGGTAAAAGTTTCCTGCGGGGAAATGGAAATGGCCTCAGAAACATCCCCACTGGTGGTTTTTAGGCTGGGAGCTGTGTTGGGGAGCACAGAGGCGGACTGGTGGATTTTAGGACCTCAGGCTACCTCCTATTCAGTGCGTTTCCTTACTCAGACTGGGGTGAACTCTGTTGGGACGCGATGTTGAAGGGCATCCAAATCCCTTGGAGAGCTGTTACAACAGATGTGCGTCCCTTGTCTGTTTCTGTTTAGTGTCTCTGAGGTGGGGCTTAATCAAGCCTCAAATAAGCACGTAGGAGGTACTGATGTTCCCAGGTAGGTCCAGTCCCCATCATTAGGTCAGTGGTTCTCGACCTGTGGGTCACGACCCCTTTGGCAACCATCTATCTTCAAAAATATTTACATTATAATTAACAACAGCAAAATTACAGCTATGAAATAGCAACAAAAATAAGGTGAATGCTTGGGGGTCACCACAACGTGAGGAAATGTACTAAAGAGTCACAGCATTAGGAAGGTTGGGGATCACTGCCTTAGGCCAACACATCCCAAGACAGCTAGAAACACAGCTCAGCACAAACATCAACATACTCAAAACATTAGGAGGGTTTTTTTGTGCATACATGTTTATGTGTGTGGGTGTGCACATGTATGTTCCAGTGAATATGCATGTGTGTACATGCATGTAGAAACCAGAGACCAATGTTATGTGTCTTCCTCAGTTTCTCTCAACTTTATTCACTGAGCCTGGAGCTTGCTGTTCCTCTGCCAGGTTGTCTGGCCAGCCGGATCCTGGGATCCTCCTGTCTCTACTCATGCCCTGTCGTTCCCAGCGCTGAGGTTCTGGGTGTAGACAGCCAGGCTTTATGTGAGTTCTGGAGCTCCAAACTCCTGCCCTCACTCTTGTGGTAATAATTACCCTCCCCAAGCCATCATCTCAGACCCCTGGATGATGGATTTTTGTGTCTGAATTTTGTTTCTGTTTTTTGTTTTTTTGAGATAGGGTTTCTCTGTGTAGCCTTGGCTGTCCTTGGCTCAGAACAAGGCTGGCCTCAAACTTACAGAGATCTGGCTGCCTCTACTTCCCCAAGTGCTAGGATTACCACCCTGCCTGGCTGTGCCTGACGTTTTAGTCTATTATAATGCTCCAGGGACCACATTTGTCTATTAGCACTTTCTTTTCATTGATAAGTAGTATTCTAGGGAGAGACTATGCCATATTTTCTGTCTCTAGTTCACTAAATGTGTGGATTGCCTCTAAGATGTAACAGCTTCAGATAATCCTACTTTGAACACTTATAAATCTTTTTTTTTTTTTTTCATGTGCTTATACATTTCCATTTCTCCTGGAGCTATGCTCCAGGGTTGTACGGTCAGTGGACACTAACTGCTTAAGGAATTGTCAGGCTTTTCTCCAAAGTGGCTGCTACAGCCTGATGTGGTGACGCACACTGGAAACCCAGCATTCCGGAGATTGAGGCAGAAAGGTTGAGGCTTCAAGGCCAACTCTAGTTACAGAGGGAGACCCCATCTCACAAAACAAAACAAATTTTAAGACATGGCTACAGTGTTTACATGCTCACTATCAGTGGGTGAAGGTTTCAGCTTCTCTACCTTCTCTCCAATTCTCGTTGCTTCCTACGTTTTTGTTCTTTAATTGAAAACCCTTTTTTTATGAGGTACACGGGGGTGCCTCTTTGAGGCTTTAATTCATGTTTCCCTGATGACTAATGACGATGAGCTGCTTTCCATGCGCTGATGGTTCATTTGGTCTGTTTTGGTGATGTGCTTATCCTCCCCCCTTTCTTCTTCCTTCCCTCTCTCCTTTCTTCTCTTATTTTGGGGATTGAACTCAAGGCCTCCAGACTGCTATGCAAGGGCTTTATGATTGAGCTAATCCTGCCCTGGTTGTTTGTTTTATTGAGTTGTAGATGTTCTTTATATATTCTCCATATATTCACACCTTCATTATCTGTATTTATTTGTAAGCATTTTCTCACAGTTTGTACCTAGTTCTCTTTTCATTTTTTTAAAAGTATGATTGTTTGGGGAACTTGGGGAGAAAATGTGTGCCAAGGTGTATTTCTGGAGAAGGATATCTTTTGAGAGTCGATGCTCTCCTTCGGCTTTGCTGGTTCCGGGACTGAACTCAGTTCATTAGACTTGGTGGCAAGCACTTTCACTGGCTTAGCCATCTCATTTGTCTCTTTTCATTTTCCAAATATACCTGCCTAGATCAGGTGTCAAAGTTTGTCACTTTGATGAAGTCATGCATCATTTAAATTTGTTTGTTTGTTTTGTTTTTTTGAGACAGGGTTTCTCTGTGTAACCTTGGCTGCCCTGGACTCACTTTGTAGGCCAGGCTGGCCTCAAACTCACAGTGATATGCCTGCCTCTGCCTCCCCGAGTACTGGGATTATAGGTGTGTGCCACCATGCCCTCCTCATCTTTTAAAATTTTAAATCGTGTTTTCTTACCACCTGAGAAATATTTCTGTAATCCAAAGTGACAAAGATTTTCTCCTGTGTTTGTTCCCACCTTTGACACTGCATAGTTCAATGTTTTACTTTAAGAGCATGGATCCATTTATAATTATTTTATGCATAAGGTCATGTATAAACAACCTGGGTTGACTTTTTCCCCCACAGACAATTATTCGGTTGTTGGGGCATCACTTATTAAAACTCTGCTTTCCCCATTTGTTGGACGTGACCCTCTGTTGAAAGACAACTGAGCATGTATGGTGAGTGCTTACCGCCTAATGGTGCTCTGTGGCGCTGACCTGCACCAGTCCAGGCCTGCCATGACGCTGCCAGCAGACCCTCTAGGGCAGACCCTTCTCCTTAGCCCTTGGTTGTCCAACTAGTATGAGCCCTTCTGCCCTGTATTATCCCTGCATGAACTGTAAGATCATCTTGGCAACATTTGCTAGAAAAACTTGTGGAGATTTTGATGCAGATTTGATAGAAATTTCTATGGTAATTTTTGGGGGAAGAAATTCCCGTCTTAATCACAATGCTTTTCCAATTTGCGAACACTTAGATTTTCATTTATTTTGGTGTCCTTCCATTCCTTTCACTATTTTTGTTTTCTGTTTCTGAGTGTAATTACTTCATTTGTTAGTTTATTTCTAAATATTTTATTCTTTTTTTGTGGCATGAATAGGTTATTTTCTTAATTTTATTTTCCAGCTGTTCATTACTACTTAATAAAAATACAATTGATTTTTATATACTGATCTACTCTACTATGCTGGTCTTAAAACTAAATGCCTTAGCCTGGCAGTGGTGGCACACTCCTTTAATCCCTGCACTTGGGAGGATCTCTGAGTTCAAGGACAGCCTGGTCTAGACAGCGAGTTCCAGAACAACCCGAGCTACAAAGAGGAACCCTGTCTCAAAACCCAACCAACCAAACAAACAAAAACCTAAATGCCTTGATGCACCTCTGACAGACATTAGGTCTCAGGAAGTGCATATGTCCAGAAATGGTAGTCTTGACTCAATTCAAGCTGAACTATAGAAGGATTTCTGGCAGTTAGATAAAAGCCAGCATTCCTCAGTAACTTGTGGTTCCTTGTCAGCCAAATGAATCCATTTTCCTTGCCTCTGGCAGAGGGGACATGTAACTCTCCATTGACATATACCTTTAGCTTTATATCAAAGCCCATGCTGGCTTCCAGGCTTCTACAGTCCCATTCACAAGTACCTGTCATACACCTCAAAGCCTCTACACTAACATCCTGACCTCCTTGCCTCCTCCTTTACCCTAAACTCCCAGGGATGCTTCAGCTCATGAGTAGGCTTTCCTCCCCTCAGCTCCGTATAAGTGCATGATCTTTCTCACACTCGGCTGCCCTAGCCCTGGCCCTGTCTACTCTGCTACTCTGCTTCTTTTTCTCTCTGCTCTGAGCTCTTCCAGATGCTTATGGATGTTCTCTCTCTCTCTCTCTCTCTCTCTCTCTCTCTCTCTCTCGCCCTCTCAATAAAAACTTTCCCCCCAGTCATGGATGGGTCAATTTGGTGGTTTCTTAATGAGTCCTCTCTGGCATACAATGGGGAGAGTGGGGAGAGAGGGAGAGATCTATCGTTGATAGTTTTAGGAGTTAGCAGTTCCTGCATGCTGGCTGCAGAACACTGCACCAGAACTAAAATTCAGCAGCCATGCTGTGCAGAAGTCCAAGGGGCTCTCAGCAGAGAGCCATGCAGAGGTGCCTGTGGAGAGGAATCCAGCCCCAGCTTTGGCAGACAACCCTGCCAGCCTTTGGGTATGTTGTCCTGGAAGAGGCTCCTGAAGCATGTGACTGGGCAGCTTCAGCTGGGGCTGGAGAGCAGACACTGGCCTTCCAGGCAGGTCTTGACTTACGCTTGTGAGCAAAACAAAACAAAACAAAACAAAACAAAAAACCCACTGTCATTATGTTTGGTTTGGTTTGTTTTCTGGGTGATTTGTTCCTTGAAACTCAGAAACATTAGAGGGAACATCTGCCCTCTGTGGTTAAGAATCTTGAGGGAGAAGAAAGGAAGGAAAGAGAGAGAAGAAAGGGAGGGAGGGAGGAATAAGGGAGGAGAGAAAGAAGTGAAGGAAGGGAAGTGGAAGGGAGGAAATGAGGGGAGGGAGGATGACTTGAGTGTCTACACTGTGACTGTGTATTTTGATTGTATGAGTTGAACATGATGGCCTGACCACAGACACTCAGTGTGTGTGAAACCCTAGGAGGGTCCTTCCTCCCTGTAGCCTTATTCTCCCCAGCTGTCCCTATTTGGGCCACTACTTCCTTTCTGCTAGGGCTCAGCAGAAAGTCTATATGTCCTCTGTCCATTGAGCTGAAGGGAGGCAGTTTTCCAGTTGCCTGCTGTGCTTGGAGTAGAGGGTCACCTGGGTTTTCTACCCTGCCCTTGGGTGAGGTGGGGCATGACAACAGAGCTCAAACGAGAGGCTGTGAGCCCTTCTTCCCACCCTACTTATGGACTCTGAGAAAGGAGCTGTGAGCAGGAACAGAGGAAGGACTCTTGTACTGAGCCTGACTGCCTTGGCGCAAGGGGAGGCCTCTGTAGGGAGGAGGTACCGAGGGAGCCTTTGGTGCTTGAAGACTGTCCAGGCTGTCTTTAGAAGGCCTACCTGGGTCCTCAGAGCCCTGGATTCTATTCCAAAGCTGGGGAGAGAGAAGGAAGGCTAAAGGCTCAGGTTCTGTGGGTAAGAGCACACCCTCTCAAGACCTAAACAACCAAGCTCAGGAGAGGGCACCGTTCCTGGGGTCCTTCCATGCCTGATACTCCATTTGTCTGCTCTCCCTGGAGCCTCCCTCTCAAACCCATAAGCCCCTGGACAGTGCAATCCAAGGTCATCCTGGGTTTTAGCTTAGGCCATGTATGAACTCTGTAGTCTATAAAGATTCAAATTTTTGGAAAAAGGTGATTACTCTCGTGGAAACTCCAGTGCGTGGGCATTTTACATATATTTTTTTTTTTCTTCAGAAGATGAGGAAGAGGAAGTTACTTTTTTGTTCATACATTTTTAAAGATTTACTTTAAAGTATGTATTTCAGTGGCTTCTGGTGTATTTATGGAGTTGAATAGCCATCTCTAACGTGCCACCACTCCTGGTTTCTGCCATGCTGGGGAGTGAACCCAGGACTTCGTGCACGCCAGGCAAGCACTGTGCTAAGCTAAGATACCCCGCAGCCCACACAGTCTAATTTGAGAACATTTTCATCACCCCAAGAAACCCTGCACCCATTGCCCGAACTCCCATTTCAATCAAACAGAGCGACGTGCACACAAATTTACCGCTTGGCTTTATCTTTAGGGGGGCGCATTCTGGCCTTTTCCATCTTCTGTTGATGCTGCTGAATGTACCTGTTAACTGCGTCCCCAGGGGCCCTGAGTGTGGGCACAGTTGAATGGCTCAGGGATGGAGTAAACTCCAGCCTTCATGGCACAGTTCCTACACTGAAATAAGGACCCCATTTTCACTGCCACCAGCCCACTGTTATGAACCCCGAGAAGCAGTAAGTCGGAGGGTCGCATCTGAGGCCTTGCTGAAGGATAGAAAAGGATTGAATGATTGCAAACAAAGACCTGAGGCCAGGCTCGTGTGTGCCTCCCTCCCTGTGATACGCTCATCTTGGCCTGACACATCATGGAGGAGTGAAGCCTTTGGCAGAAGGCTTTGAGACAAGAGCCCCTGGCACCTGCTCTGTACAGCTGGAGCGGTAACGCCTGGGAACCATGGTCAGTATGTTTATGACAGAGGGCCTACTGTCCTGTGCAGGGGCTAACCACTACTGATTTGCTGTGTGGCATGAAGCAGCCCTTCATTCCCGTGTCAGGATGTCTAGACTAGGGACTGGGCTTTATCACAGTACAGTGGTGTGTACTCTGTGCCAGTGTCACAGTGACCTGTTGGTGGGTCACTGTAGGCTCTGGCAACATAAGGTTCATGTCCCTCATCTCTGCCTATCCTCCAGGGGAAAGGGATTGAGGTCTGCTTGCCAAGAGACACTGAGAGGTGGAGATGTATTTGTTCTTTGACTTAGTGTCACAAGACAGAGTTAGGCTGAACATCGTTGGGTCTCTTCAGGGTCTTGGCCCTATCCTGGATGTTCTTGAGGGAGACAGGGGAAGAAAGAGTTTAGAGAGGGAACTGACAGGTGGAGGTGAGGGGGGAGAGTTGGAACATTTCCTACTCTGGCATCAAACGAAGAAGTTCTGACTTATCATCTTGTGGATGGACAACCAAAGGTTCCCTAACAGGAACATTGTTCTTCACCTGCTGGTGGTCACAGGGCCAGTGAGATTAAACAGAGGCGAAGTACCTGGAGCACACTCTAGGCAGTACAGATAGACTCCTGTTAATATTGCCTAATGTTAGTGCAGCATCCGGGATTCAGGGTCAAACCTCAAGGCCTTGTTTTACCTGGAAGGCTCTTCAACCTTGGCCTGCGGTTTCCTCTTTTTGTACCTTTTATTCTCAAGGGCCAGCCACCGTACTGTTTAATGTATCTCCTGAGCTAGAGTCTCAGCTCCAGGCCTTTGCCCACTGGATACTCTTAGGAGGCTCTTGCCTTCAGAGTTCAAGCTGACTTCCTCTCCTTGGCAACTGTCCCCAGCCCATGCATGGAGTAACCAACCCCTCCTAGTTGTTTCGTGGGCTCTGGGCTGCCACTGTTTGCTTGTTAGCTGTGTTCTTCGCCTTGGCACCCTGCGTGGTAGGGCTGTAGCTCCGGCGCTAGGCCCAGGCCTTCCTCCCCAGCAGGGGTATTAGTGGACTACATGAAAGTGTGGCTGGTACCTGCCAATATTCAGCGTCAAATGAGTGCAGGCTGAGTGCAATGGAAATCAGGGCCCGAGGCCACAGCAGGCATTTGTGGGAAGTGGAGGATGGGTCAGGAAAGTTTTGCGATAGAGGTGAGGCCAAAATGTAGTGTGAGCAGAGAGGTGGAAGAGACATCTGACTGCTTTCCATAAGTGTTTGCCAATGTGCTCGATCTAGTGAGAGGCCGCCCCTGGATTCAGGAAACGCTTCACCCCTGACACATATCTGAGGAGCTAAAATACATGTCATCATTTGACATCAAATGAGAACCAGGGTAGGACAGTCTGAGGAGGCTTCCAATAGGAGGTGATATTGGGTAAGGCTTTGAAGAGTACATAAAAGTTCATAAGGCAGGAAAGAGAAAAGACAGCCTGTGCCAAAAGAATAGCCAATAAGAAGTCATTGAGGGATGACAATGTTTGAGGAATGTCATAAAGCACCAAAGAGCTGCATACAAGGTGCCAAGATGGGCAGGTGGGCACAGTGCCAAAAGTTATATAGACCAGGCTATGCAGACTGGATGCTCTGGCACAGCTCAGTTGCTCAGATATTTATTTTGCTGTTTCTCAAGCTCTTGCTATGTAGCAGGCTCTGTGTTAAGTGCTGGGCACACCCTAGTGGGAAAAATGGGTAAGCAGAGAATAGATCAGAAGGCAGAGTCAGAGAAAGTGGTCAGAAGGAGGCTAGGAAGGGTGTCAGCCAGGCACAGGAGTCTGGCCAGGGAGGTGTGGCGGGGACAGGGAGAAGCCATGTACACAGACTAAAGATGGCTGTGTCATTGCTACTTTATGAAGGTGAACAATCAAATGCTTGAGTCTAGAATTTATCTGTAGGCTAATAGACTATGGCAGAGGTGATATTTGAGATTTCAGAAGTAGAGTTGTAAGAAAGCAAACAGCTGGCCTGGGCCTCTAACACTGTATGTAGGAGCCTTAAGGCGTCCAATGGCCACCAAGCTGCAGAGGCCATATGAAAGGGTTTAGGGATAATTCCTGTTCATTCTCCCTTCTAGGCATCCCTGCCAAGGCATCAGGCACATGTGATGCCCACGCAGAGGTTTCAGATGGGCACCCCTAACATCAGCAAAACAAAGTCCATCTACCTTCGACAGACAGACTAGAAGGTTTGCTGGACCAAATCTTGCCTGAATTCCAAGTCAACAAAATCCGAGATAAAGTGAAATAGTTTCTGGTTTAAAACACTAGGTTTGGGGGCAGCTTGTTACCTAGGGCACATAACAGGAACAGTGTGGAAGCCACAGGCACGTGGACTTTAGTGACTGAGCCATCTCATTGAGGATTGCCAGATCTAGCAAATAAAAGTACAGGATGCTGACAGTACTTCTGATAAACAGTGAGTAAGCTTCAGTATAAGTATTCCCAAGTATTGTGTGGGATGTGCTTAAACTGACAGTCCCTGATACTCAGAAATTCAGATTTATCTGGCCACCAGTATTCTTCCTGTCCATCTAAATCCTGGTGGAGTCTGAACTGTGAAAGTGCTGGAGCAGAGGAGGACACTAGCCTGAGGACAATGAGGTAAGAGGCCAGGATACTGACTGGCCTGTGTCTGGCATGTTAAATCCATGCTGGAATGGGTACAGATACTGTTACCAGGTATCTTGGCAGCAGCCAGGTCTAGAGCCCCGTGCTGGAACCCCAATCTACATATGACACTGGTCACAAGGAGAAGCAGGTGCAAGTTTCCCTCTGCCCCTGATGCTCCCTGCTGTAGCAGGATGTGGCCCACAGAGAGCTCCAGGTGTGGCTGGGCACTCTGAGGCATCTTCCCACCGTCCCATTGGCTGTCCTTGCAGACGCTGTCACCTGTTGCTGGCTGTCCAGATATCTCCTATCGCCACAGAGGCTTGGTCTGGGAAGTAGGCTGCTGGTGTGGGGACAGTTCACTGGGAAGGCTGGCCCCACTCCCGCAGCGGCTACTGTGAGGGGATGTCCACACTTTCTTCCCCTCGGCTTTGATGGACTGGTGTTTCCAGTTCCCAGGTAGCCTACTTTCCTAGCCCTGCAGGGAGCCCATGGGAAGGCATGTCAGGGGAGCTACTCTGTCTTTGATGCATCTGCCAAAGTTCTCTTCAGGAAAGTGAACCCCACAGTGAACACATATAGATATTGGCTCTTCTTAATGGTTGTTAAGGTCTCTTACCTGGGGAGATGTCTCACTCATCTGGGGTTTGAGGGAAGCCTCAGGTTTGTCCCTGAGCTGTGAAGTCCCTGAACAAAATGGCTCTTCTCTAGGGCTTCAAAGTAAGCTCTTTATGTCCTCTGATGACTGTCCATTGCCTAGGCAGCACACTGCCTTTGCCCCCTCCCACTGCTCTAGTTGCTGGAACATCTTTCCACTGCCTCACTTGAGGATTTTGAGGTTCCACTCCTTCCAGGTCACTTGGAAGCCGGTCGGAAGGGGCTGCCCTCGAGCACTGAGGGGCTCTACCTGGGGATCTAGGCAATTGTGATGGGAAGATGAGAAAGCAATTAGGATTGTGCATGTAACCTTGGGAGTCTAGAATCTACAGCCAGGCTTGTTGGTGAATGACCAAGTGGCCATGGGCAAGTCACCGGACGCTTCTGAGACTGTGGGGGAGGGGGATCACTGTATGCTGCAGTCAGGGCTCCCATCTGGCTATCTTAGAGAGGACAGCAATTTGCAGCACAAGCTTGTCTCTGGCTTAACAGGGCTTCTTTTCATATTGGTTAGAACACAGCCCTGTTTATCTGTTTGTTTGTCTGGCATGGGAAACATTGCTCTGGAGAGCTGCAGGACAAATTGTTCAACTCCAGGGGATTGGAGTAGGATTTGTGAGAATGGGACATTGGAGGTGGACCTGAAAGAACAAGATGGAATGTTCTATGGAGATGAGATAAAGACCAGGCTGGGGGGGAGGGGAAGGAAGGGTGTAGCCTTCACTGTTTGCAGCATGTGGAAAGTCACTGGGGATGGAGAGAACTTAGCATGTCTGGTTATCCAGGCTGAGATATGAGGGAGGATGGGTCGGGGCCAGGAGTCCAGGGCTGCTGGAGGGAGAAGTCATTCCGGGGTCAGTGTGGGAAGAACTTTGCATGCCATCCTGAGGGGTCTGGATTTTGTCCACTTGACAGTCAGGGGCCAAAGAAGGCCTTTTTTATTAGGAGTGACAGGGTCACAATTGTGCCTTGGCTCTGCCTCCCTGCTCTCTCTTGAAACCCTACCTCTTTTATGGAGCATTGCCCAAATGTCCTGAGTCCCCCCTACTCAAGGCACAGCTGAGGTTCTTATGGAGCCACATCTCACCTGCCCCTGCCTGATGCTGGCCAAGTAGCCCAGTGCTGACTGAGCATCTCATGTCTTACAACAAATCTCACAGATGATCTGAACATGCCTAGACTGAGTTCCCAACCATAAGTGCTGGCAGGAGACAGTAAATGCCACCACAGCAAAGACTGACCTGTATATCTGGGTCAGACCAGCTCAGAAGGGCCAAACCATGTCTCCCTGTGATTTTTCTGGATTAGATTCCAGCCTACTGACCACCACAAAACCAGCCCCTCCTTCCCTGAAAGCTAGCTGCTTTGGTTGACCACGCCCCCATTCTCCCTCCCCCTCCCTCTCTCCATCCCTCTTCCCTCCTCCCCTGCCCCTCCCCTTCTCCTTTTCTTCTTCTTCTCTTCCTCCTCCTCCTCCTCCTCTTCCTCCTCCTCCTCCTCCTCCTTCCTACTACTACTGTTTCTCATGTTGCTCAGGCTAGCTCAAACTTGGTGTGTAGCCAAACATGGTCTTGGAATGGTGATCTACCTACTCCACATTCTGAGTGAGTGCTGGGAAGTTTGTCACCATTGCCACATTTATTTTGTGCTAAGGACCAAACCCAACACAGGGCTCTGTAGATCCTAGGCAAGCACTCAAACAACTTAGCAATATATACCTCCAGACGTCTGCTCTGCTTTTGTATTTGATAACCACAGTTGTATGGGGCTGAGATGAAGCACAAGACACAGAGCATGCAGAGGGGAGCCTGGGTCTTCAGGGTTCCTGTAGAGGCGGGCAAAATCTCATCCAAAGCTCCCAGGAATCCTATACGCAGTACTTCAAAGACTTTTCTGTTTCCATCTTTTATGAAGGAGAAATTGAGGCCCAGAGCCAGAGGAAGCAGCTCCGATCCCACCAGGGTTAGCGGCAGTCCTGATTCTGGTGTTAGGGAGGCCTGCAAGGAGCTGAGGACACAGCTAGAAGCGGGGAGCCGATGAGGGTGCTGATGACAGTGAGAGCTTCCAGATGAAGAACTGAATGAGGACTGTCCAGAAGCTATATCTGATGTGCTTGAAAGCTGCTAATCTCACACTTCAGCTACTGGAAGGGTAACCAGTCCAAGAAAGTCACCCTGCATTTATTAATATTCTGAGTGGAGGGGTGAGCTACTCTGAACCTGTCCTTGGGGCAGCACCTGAAGAGGGTAGTTGGGCTTTAGAAGGGTAACCCCCTCCCTGCCTCTTCTGAGCATCTAGTTAGTGCTGGGTGCAGAGGTTACAGATGTCAAGACAAAGCACTGTGACAAATTAAGATGTCCCCTCAGCAGGCCCCTCAGCTTTGGAATTTGATCCCAGAGCAAAGCATGCTTGGGCAAAGCAGGGGACTCGGGCTGACTTTCCAGGAGAGAGGGCAGAGGTAGTGTCCTGAGAGACAAGAAAGATTGAGCAGGCTGCACATGGGACGGGGTGCTGAGCGCTGCTAGCTCATGAAGTAGTGAGTCTGAAGCTGTGCGAAGCAACTAGTGCTCCATGCACGGATTGAGGGTGGTGGGGTGGGCACTGGGGTCTCTCAGAGACCAGGTCGGCCTGGCACCCCTAGTAGTTTGAGATCAAAATGCAGGCTTTAGAACTGGCACCAGGCTTGTTTGAGTCTGTGTTTTAGATGGTGTTGTGGCAACTGAGTCACAGTGCATGAGCACAGGAGGTGGGGAGATCGTTGCAATAGCTCAGAGAAGAGGCGATGGGGCTTGGCTTTGGACTTGCAGAGGTCAGACGGCAAGACCTGTCATTGATGCCCTGGGTGAGCTGGAGTTCAGGCCGGTTTCTCCTGGCTGAGCCCAGCAGGAGGCACGGGGAAGGCTGCAGCCAGCTAAAGACTCAGGGCTAAACCCACCTGATCTCACAGTCTTAGGTTGTGTGGTAGGAAGATGACAAGGAGTATTGCCGGGACATAGCGTGGAGGTCAGAAGGCTCGATCTGGCTGAACACACAGCAACTAGTGAAGGTGTGGGGCAAGATGGGGGAGGGGTGACCACAAGCACTGGGGGAGACAGAACAGCAGTGCAGAAAGATATCAGCCTCCCCTAACCTTGAGCTTTAGAGGGGAAGAGAGGAAGGTTCTACAAGAGATTAGGGATGACCAGAGAGGTAGGGATGAGGGTCCAGGCACCAGGAATAATGCATCTATCCCAGTCGTCCCAGGTCACGGCTGCAAGAGGGAGAGGGAATAACTCGTTTCTGCACAGGCACTTGGTGGATGGATGCATGGAGGGTCTGCTTTGGGTGGGGACATGATAGACAGCTTGGTGGGCGTGGTTAAATGTGGGGAAGGGAGGCTCTGGGGTGCAGGAGAGCCATGGAAGGTTCCCTGGAAGAAATGCAAGTGCAGGCCCAGCCAGGGGTGGTCAGGATGTCAGGATGTCTGCTGCCCCTTAAGCTGGAGTTAGAGGCAGTTTTGAGCTGCCCAACATGGGTGCTGGAGACTGAAACTACTTCCTCTGCAAGAGCAGCAAGCACTCTTTACTGCTGATCCATTTCTCCAGACCCAGTGCTTAGACTTACTTTCTTTCTTTCTTTCTTCCTTTCTTTCTTTCTTTCTTTCTTTCTTTCTTTCTTTCTTTCTTTCTTTCTTTCTTCCTTCCTTCCTTCCTTTCTCTTTCTTTCTTTCTCTCTCTCTCCTTCTCTCTCTTTTCTTTTCTTTCTTTCTTTGTGGTTTTTCTCTAGCAAGTGATTCTAAAGAGTAACATTTTGTGGTGAGGGGGAACAGGACACAAAAGAAAGATGTCACAATTTTGATGAAGTCAGTGTCTTCAGGAATGAGTTGATGAGCAAAAAGTTCATGGAGGCAAAGAACCCAAAAGAGAGATATGAAATAGATACTCAGCGAAAAAGAGGCAGTCAGTGGACATTGTGCTGGGGTTATTAGTCCAGCCAAGCCTGCAGCCCCTGTGTTGACATGACCTAACATTGCTGTTCAGGCTAGTCTGGGCTTATGGCCAGGAGGGACATGGTTGGTCTAGTTTGGACAAGGCACAGCCAGGTGAATGAAGAGAATATGGTGGACTGAGGATTCTAGGGTGCAAGAGAACGAATTCCTTAGATGACTAAAATATTGGGACAGTCAGAGAGTAAGACCAAAGGGCACAATGTTAAGGTCAATATGGGAGAAGCAGGTGTGAAGGAGTAGCCTGGTGCAAAGTAGGCCATAGACAGGAGATGGACATTAGAGAAGAAAGACTCTGGAGCTGGAAGCTAATGGTCTAGAAAGTTCAGGTATCAGATGGGCTATGTGTATGCTAAGGACCAGCACATGACAGCAGGCTTTGGGTGAAGGACAGTGAGCTGATGTGGTCAGGAAGAGAAGAGGGATTGGGAAACTGGAAAGCCTTGTAGAAATGTGACATCACTACTGTAACACTGGGCTTCAGGAGAAACCCCGTCCTGTGGAACTAATGAGACCATGGTCCAGAAACCTACCCAGGAGGTTAAAGAGGCATAGGATCTATTGGAAAACTCACAGGACAGGTCTTATGTCCTCAAAGGAAGCAGTGCTCTAGAAGAGTCAGTTGGTGCTGTAAGGAAAGGTCAGTCCTGGAGGTACAAAGAGCAATGAGGGGAGGGTCACCAGAGGAAGGCACAAGTGTGAGAAACATGATCAGGTTCCAGGAGGAGTTACCCACATATACAAAGAAAAGAGGAATAGTCAACAGGGGAAAACCTTCTCATTCACTCACTCACTCACCCATCCATCTCTCCATCTCTCCATCCATCCATCCATCCATCCATCCATCCACTCAAGACTGTACCACAAATGTGGCTTTTGTGTGTAGGATCCATTCATCCATTTCTGAACAACACAGCACCCCTTACTCATGGAGCTTGCATTCTTGATGGCATGAAAGGGGGCAGGCAGGCAAAATGCCAAGCATGACAAAAAGGGAACTTAAAAGTGTTACAGGATGATGAAGCTAAGGCAAAAATAAAACGCAGAGGAGAACAAAACAACAACAAACCCCTCACCTAGCTTGATCTGAGCAGGTGGTAGAGGGCTGAGAATTAGGGAGAGGGCCCTATGGTCACGCTGATGGGGAGAATGTGTGTGTGTGTGTGTGTGTGTGTGGTTTGGGGTGGGTCATGAAGAAGCTCTAGATGGATGAGAAGGAGTTGGGGGGAAGGAAGGAAAATAAACCAAATACCCAAACATTCCAAGTGAGGGACATGAGAGCTAAGGTAACAGCAGGTCACCTTCTGGGCCCAGCACTCTCAACCCTCCGGCCCCACCCCAAGCCCCTCAGGTAGTTGTCATATTCTGGGGCTTGGAAGTGCTGGTGTCCATCCTCACCCATGGAGCAAGCCTGCTGGGCCGACTTCCCACCCACCAGCTGTGTGTGGCTGGTTCCTTAGGTGGGTATGGGGTATTTAAAAGGACCTGTCTTATGGGAGGGTGTGAAAACGAAGATAGATTAGATATGTGCAGTCTTCAGCACCCACCGTGCACCGTGCACTGTGCCCTACCCAAGGCCAGTTAGTAGGTAAGGGTGGGAGAAGGTCCTGGGACCCGTGGCCCCACCTCTGCATGTCCCTGCTGCTCCTGCTTCTGCCAGCCCAGCTGGGAAGGAAAGAGCGGCGTCCCCCACGGTGGTGCAGGCCCATGCCTCTGCTGGAGGCCTGTGACATATTGTGGCGTGATGCGATGTGTTTTTCCCCTCCTGGTGCAAGACATGACTCAGAGGGCCATGCTGGGCAAATGCTTCTTCGGGCATGCCCACCTCATCGCCCCTGCTTTCTTTTGAATCTTTGAATCAGACTTTATATCTGGTTCTGCCATTCACCAGCCTTATTTATGCAGAAAACGGCCCCACAGTTCCAACTTGCTCAACAGCCCGAAAGATTCCGCTTTGGCCCGCAGAGGGAAGGAGGTGTGGGGTGGGTTCACAGACGAGGGAAGGGAGGAGAAAGAAAGGGGAAAAAGAAAGCCATCAACAATGAAAACAACCTCCTTCTCCCTGTCTAATCTGGGCAGCTTTCAGGGTTGGGGTAGAGCGGTTCCACAGTGGAACCCCCCCCCCCCCTTCCCGGAATGCTTTCACAGGAAGCGAATCCTGGGGCGTTTTCAATGTGCCCCTCGAGGCAGAACAATGAGGTCCTTGAAGCCTGGGATCCTCGCTTCCTCCAGTTATCCCGGAGCAGGCGAGGGAGGCTTCGCGGAGAGGACCCGGGGACCTACGCGGGGCCCGCGGTGGGGGAGGGCCCGGCCTGCAGGGTGTCACCGAGCCGCCCCGGGGAAGCCCGGCAGCCAAATCACAGGTTGGGATCCGCCGGTGGCGCGGAGGTGCCCGGCGTTTATCCGGCTCCCCGGTTAGGGGCGGGGAGGGGAGGAGGCGACAGGATCCAATTACGGCTGCTCCCGCCGGGTCGCCCGGAGGTGCTGGCGGGATAGGGGGCACAGAGCCTCGGGCAGGCCGGCCTGGGACGCTTGGGCCGCAGCTCCCGCCGGGCTCAGCTGCCTCATTGTTTATTGTGGAGCCGGCCGCTCCCCTTCCCGTCCCCTCCCTCGCGCCCGCCCGCTCCCGTCCTCCCTCCTACTAGAAGAAAGAAGAGCCAGTCTGTGGAGGCGAATGAGTCATGAATAAACAAACAGCGTAGGGGGGAGCTGTCACTCCGAGCTGACTTCCTGGCTGCGCTCGGCTAGGCGACCTCCTGGCGGGGCCCAGAAGTCAGCCAAGCTGCGGCTGCGCAAGACGCATCACACAGCCCGGATTTGTCTCCATTCCATGCCCAACCCCGGGTGAGGTGCCAAGGGGCTCCATTCTCAGGCCTGTCCTTTGCCACAGTCATCACAAACACTTTGCCTTAGC
Source organism: Psammomys obesus (assembly GCF_907164565.1). NCBI lineage: Eukaryota > Metazoa > Chordata > Mammalia > Rodentia > Muridae > Psammomys > Psammomys obesus. The sequence goes on along the minus strand of NW_026591918.1, from coordinate 3,193,706 downwards.
ATGCGTGGGACATGGTGCCCTTGTACGCTGGAGTAAGACAGATCGTAAACGCTGTGCCCTGAGATTTGACAAAAGATATGCCATCAGACAGTCAACTCAGGGTGGCTAGTGAGGGGATTCATGCTCCGGGAGGGAGGGAGGGAGGGAGGAAAGGAGGGAGGGAAGAACGAAGGGAGGGAGATAGTTCATGCACATACAGGACATGGGGATGTGGATGTTGTGGACATGCACATATGGAAACACGTGTGTGTGGGTCTATGGTGTGTGTGTGTGTGTGTGTGTGTGTGTGTGTGTGTGTGTGTGCGTGCGTGCACTGGGTGACCGTTCCCTGACTCTGAATTCATGTCTGTCCCTTGCTTCATGTTTTGCGTGTCTCTAGCTTGTCTCTTTCATTCTCCCTTATGTGCTCCTGTGGGCCTTTTGGGGCCGTCTCTCACTAAACGGGGTCAGGGCCCCAGCAGACCTCCGGGGGCTGGCCAGGCTGGCTTCAGCATTCAGCCAGCTGTGATCACATGGAGGCTGATGGTGCTGACTCATACCTGAGGGGTCTGACAGGGCCCAGTGGGTCAGCCCCTGCGGAGGTTGTGGGCATGTTTCTTTGTGTTCTGCCTATGAGAGCCCCTGTGGGTGGACAGGGCCATGGCTGGCCCAGATCTTCTGGGAGCTGTGACCACGTGCAGTCGTCATCAGGGATAGGACTAAGTCATTTTTCCTAGCATCTCTAGCAGTCACCCATACTTACGTGGGTCATATAGGCTCAGTGCTATGCCTGGGCTTGAAGGGCAAAGGGTATTGAGGCTGAGGCAGGGAAGGAGGACCCAGGGTCCTTGGCTGGGTCCAGAGCCTTCAGCCTCCAGGCTGTCCTCGGTTCTTGAAACTCCCTAGCTTTGGGGTTGGAGCTTTCTTGTAGAGAATGGCTCCTTAAAACCGAATCCAAACATGGGCTGGCTTCCCTCTTCTGTCATCGCCACCTCTCACATACCCATTGCTAGTGCCTGCTTGTAGGAGTCAGCACTCTGGCATTGGCTGGTAGCTTTCAAGGTGCCTGGTCAGGGAAGGAGGTGGCAAGGGAACCCTAGCCGTTCCCCAGGGACTCTTCCATAAGGCAACTGGGATCAGCACAGGCCGCGATGCAGTTAATGGTAGGCTTACAGCCGGACTCCTTTATCTGCCAGCTCTGTGACCTAGGGCAAGTCATTTAACCTCTCTGAACCTGTCTTTAAAATATGCATGATTCTACTCCACAGACTGGCTGTGAGGGCTAAAGAGAGAGTGCCCATAGCCTATGACAATGGAGCTTGACTCTGGGGGTGACTCCTCATTCTCCATCCCAGTCCTGATCTGGGCTCTGATTATCAGGGCCTAAATTTTTCCATCTTTTTTATCCTCTGGCTTCGAGAGAGGCTGGGACCTGTTTGGACTATGTCTGGAGATTGAGGATTGAGAAGCAGGCCATGCTGTAGGTAGGGGGCTTTGTGGGACCCTCAGCACTAAGATGGCCTCAATAGCCTGGACTTAAAGCACCTTAATAGATCTTTCCCTGTGGAGAATGGTCTCCACCTCAAGTTGTACTCTGGCTGTTGTTGGGCTGGTTTCAACATATATAAAAAAGTAAATTAAAAAAATAGAGAGCCTTTGGTCTTCATGGGATTAAAAACAAACTTAAAATATGGCTGCCACTTAGGTACAAAAATAGTCTTTCAATATTTAGATGCACTGACTGACACTTCTTTTCCCTCCATCTTCCCCTTTCTTTGTCTGTTTCTCTTTCTTCCTTTTAGGCAGGATCTTAAGACGTAGCTAAGGCCAGCCTTGAGCTCCAGGGACTCACTCCTGCCTCAGCCTTCACAGGGCTGGGGTTACAGACTAGTGGCTTGCATTTCTGCGTAGTGGATGCAGGCTGGAGCTGAGCCACAGGGTCCTTTCAGGAAAGAGGCGTACTCTTCAGTTTACCGCCCAGTCTCTGCTCTTCTCTCACCGGGTGGTCCTCAGACTCGATTGGGCAGGAGACTCCCTGCAGGCTGCAGCTCCCGCTGCTGCACCCACCAGGGCCTCAGTGAGAACTGCCTGAGGGTTTCTAGCAGGTTTTAGGTGGTGCCAGTGCTTTTGGCGGTCCAGGGACCCGTGTGGAGACCCAGCAGGCCATTCTAGGCCGCAGTGGGCAGATCATCACACTTGGCGCCTTGTCTTTATGTGGGTTAGAGAAATAGTTCTTGGTACGGCAACTGAGAAGGACAGAAAAGTAGGGATATGACTCGGCACTAAAGCACCTGACTCGCATGCACAAGGTCCTCAGTTCAAACCTAGGCTTTTCAGATGTGCATACACACACACTCGCGCACGCGCGCACACACACACACACACACACACACACACACTGCTAAATCAATAAATTATAAAAGTATTAGTTACTCTAGAAAATGGGAAAGGACATATTTCTTGGGAAATATCCCCCCATGGTGTTTATATATGCACAATTTGCAGGTATATCAAATAAACACAGTCAAGATGCTTCAGTGAGGCTGGCCCCAAGCACAGTGAGGAATGTGCTATGTGGCTGCTGCAGCTTGAGGTTTAACAGGACACGCCTCCCTCATTTACTTTATCCGCAAGGATTGTCAGGTGTTTGAGGACTTGACCCCTGCCTGCCACAGCCAATGCGCTGTTTGGACACAGTGATTGGAGTTAGGAGCTGAGGCCACAGGGTGGCTCATGGACCACTGAGACAAGCAGAGTGAGGAAAGAATTCCAGTAACAGTGAGGGGCTGAAATGGAGAATCACTGGGGTACATAGGTACCTCCTTAAATCTGAATGGCCATGGAAGTGTCTCTGAGGTTCTTGTCCCATGGGGGATAGTGTTAGGAAGCAAAGGGGATCCAGGTCAACTTAACGGTGGAGGTAGGTGAAACGTCAGCGGGTCTGGCCTCCATTCTTGGTTCTGGCATTCCTTCCCTGGCCTTGCTACCTCTAAACACAGTTCAAACCTTTCAGTACCAGCCCACCACTCACCACACTCACTCAGATAGTGACTTTGGCCAAAGACCTGCCATTTTCCCTTGGTCTCTGCTTCCTCTAGTCTCCAGCTCCGGACTCTGTGTTGGTATTCAGGGGCCATGGGCTGGAGATTTACTTTGTTTCTCTAGAATTCAAAACCTCCAGGACTCATGTAAATGTGAGGATACTCAATCCAGTGGTTTTCATGGCCCAAATTCCCAGTTAGTCTGTCTACATTATAACATGAGTCAAGAGGTATGAAGTTTGCCCTTGTCACAGAGATCAACCAAAGGTTGAACACAAAGCAGGGGAAGGGACAGGAGCTTCTGTTTGCCTCTTCCCAGGTACCTGAACCAATGATAAAGTCTTCTCCTATTATGCCCACAGCAGACATTACTAATCAGTCATGGGCTAGGGCTGTAACTTAGTGGTAGAATGCTTGTCTATCATGCATGAAGATCTGGGTTCCATCCATCACAGAAGTATGTATGCACACACACACACTAACCAAAATGAACAAAACCCATTACTCAAATATGACATTTTCCCACAGAGCTTGCGTGTAGCACCAGAAGCCTCTCAAAAGAGACCTTAAAGAAGGTGGTGCTGAAAAGTCGAGGTTGGCTTATGGACTGAAATAGATTAGCCATCCTTGTCTTAGGAAGAAGTCAAATATAATGTGAGTTCCATCTGGGCTTTTGAGTACCTGAGAAACAGGGTGTGGACCTAGGTGGGATTTGAAGCAGGGCAGGGGAGTGGCCAGGTTGTGGGAAAGGCAGTCTTCTGAAGAAGGACAAGCAGGTTGGGAAGCAGCAGTGAAGAGCGAGAATGAACAAGGCCTTGGGGCAGAGTCTCATTGGGTTTGGCCCTCTCCTTCACCTTCTCTCCTATGGATGAAAAGTCATTCTCTCCCAAAGGGCTGGAAACTCCTACCCTCAGTGACAAACAAAGGCAGGTGGAACTCTGGAGGATCCACCTATAAGCCAAAGAAGCTTTTACAGAAATTAACAGTGGGCATCTTATTCTTAGAACAACAGTGCATCTGACAGAACTGTGGTCCCTTGGAGAAGCCATAGAGATACTGATGGCAAGAGATGCTCCTCATGGGGACAGAGTCCCAAAGGAATTGCCTAGACATCTGTAGCCTACTTTGCACGGAGGTCTGTGCTGTGGGCAGAGACTAGCTCTGGGGTTCTGGACTCCTAGATGAAAAGCAGCAGAATGAAGGAGGAGCATCCTTACCTCCTTTGCTTACCCCTAAGTCCCTCCTTGCTGCCTTTCCTCTGCTGTCTAGGTTCCCTGCTTTGGGGTGGGGATGCAGAAGGGGCAACTCTAGAGACCACAAGCCAAGTGAGGACACTTCCATACACCACCAGACCGTCGTGGTAGCTGCTGGGTCACTGCTCTGTCCTGACTTGAGAAAAGGGATGTTGATGAGCTGAATCAAGGCTTCTCATTTTGCAAGGTTCTATGCTTGCACATTGTTTGTCTGTCCTCTCTGCTCCACTGTAAGCTTTCTGAAGGTGGGGAAAGGCTGAAGTCTCTCTGCTGGACACTCAAGTCCAGCTCCCCCCCCCCCCCCCCCGGCTTATGGTGAAGTCACAGTAACCCAGAGACCAGCACATCTCTCCACTGTTTCCTCCGAACTCTGCTGAGATGAGCTTGGGACATGACTGGCCTCAGGCAGCTCTGTGGCTGGGCTTGGGTGACCCTGGGGAATTTAAAATACTCTAGCTGTTGGGCACTGCTTACCAAACCACTCCCCAAATGCCATAACAACCTCATGCCGGGAGTCTCCATCCATTTGCCACTGAGGTCTCTGGCTCTTGTTCTTCCTCTCTCTATGGCTCTGGGAAAGGTCTGGTCAGAGCCTACATGAGAACCTCTCAAGATTTCGGTGAAAGAGAGTCTTGACTCTTAGGGAAACCTGTTTTTTCCATACATGTATGCTGAAAGGCAAAGCGACTCAGCCTCTTCAACACACTATTCCCGGCTTTGCTGCTTACCTCCAGGGCTCAATGGAAATGTCAGTATAGAGACAAAGCAAACTGCCCAGCTAGCTGGACTTCGCTTTCTTTTGTCTGAGTCAGTCACTCAGGAGTCCCAGTTTCTTCCACTGTAGAGTGGAGCACCTGTTCCCACCTGCCTTTCTCTCAGCCATTCTTCACTTTCCCTGCCTGCATAGTTCCTGCTCACCCTTCGGGAGCTCCTGCTCTGTGTTACCTCCTTCAGGAAGCCTTTCCTTAGTAGCAGCGCCAGGCAGGCGTCCCCCCTGTGGGACCTTCCTCCCTTCTCCTCTCGCTCATTTGTGTATGTCCCTTGTTAGACTGTGAGTTCCGTGACGGTGAGGATCCCACCTGCTTTCTTCTGAATTCCCGTACTTAGCCCAGGGCCTGGCACTTCAAGGGCATATTCAGTAAACACTCACCAACCACACGATAAATTTGAACTGCCTCCTGTGCAGTGGGGACCCAATACAATGCAGCCCTTCCTATGGCACGTGTCCTTTGGGTCCACTAAGCCTCTTCCTTGCAAGATGCCAGTGGATGTTCAGCGAGGAACCTCTGCTCTGCCTGGGCGGGTCTGCCTACCTGGGAAGGGCCTCCTGTACTCAGTCATTGATGCAACCCGGGGGAGGAAGAGGCCAGGTAATCTGTGCCTGAGGCCTGTGCTCCACCTGGACACTGCCCAAAAGGAAGCTCTGTATGCCAAGAACTCTTAGGAGCTTCCCCAGAGGAGGAGGATGGTGGAAGTCAGTCTGTACGCATGCTGGCTGGTTTTCTTACTTGCCAACAGTTCATGGTTGTCACCAAACTCACAACTAAGGGGAGGGTCTATGCTCACGGAAGGTGGATGGGACTTGTGCTCTGCCTAGGTTTCTGGGTCATGGTCCATATCCCCCAGCTGTGCCTGGCTTTCTCATTTTTCTGACCTCATGGGCCTGACTCAATTGGCTCCTTTCACAAGGCCCTCAGGTGTCTGCTCTTTCACCTGTTTGGGCCTCACTTTCATGTGTCAAGTGGGATAAAGAACCTTGGAAGCTGCGTAGTATTTGGAAGGTCTGGTATATCAGCCAGCGCCTGTTACATTTTAGCTTTTGGAAGCCTGTAAGTGATATGTTCCTGACATAATGCAGAATCCTTTCTCCAGGGTACAAGAGACCCACCGATGCTCATCAAATGGGGTACCCACACATAAAAGTTTATGGAAAACGGTGGGGGTGCAGCTCGGGGGGGAGCATTTATGAGGATGTAGTGATTTTGGGGACTACAATGTGTGGTTTAGGGGACAGCTGGCCACTAGTTCCACCCAGTGCTTGGAGGATGCAGCATTTGCAACCACTAGTTTTCTGTGCAAGGCTGTGGCTAGCTGGACGTCACAAACCAGCCACAAGAATTCAGTGGTCCCAAGGAGCAAAAGCACCTTGAAGAGCCTTTGCTCAAGTAATGGCCTCATGACACACTGGTATGGAGAAATACCTGCTTGTCTGCTCACACTTGTGTTTGCGTAAGTATGCTCACACTCATGGGAACAGTGCTGCAGACAGACTTATCTACCTGTGTGGACTCATTGAATGTTTCCTGGCTTTTTCTTTGTTCAGTGTCAGAATATGATGCCTAAGTGATGTCTTGAAAGAATCTTCAATTTAGTTTCTGCTTTCTTTCAGCCATCTCCATTTTACAGGCTGGAAAACTGAGGTCAGAAGGGGCAAGGGCATTGTCTTGGATCCAAAAGCAAGGAAGTGACAAGGCCGGTAACAACAGAGAGGATACCAGGATATTCTGACCAGTGTTGGGGCTCTCCTTGAAGGTGACATCTGCCCCTCTGAGGAATGTGATTTAAGCATCTCCTCCACTCAGCTCTCCCATTTTACAGATAGGAAAACTGATTGGGCCTCAGTTTCACATCAGACACCACATAGCAGAGACTGATAAGCTCTGAGTCTGGGCTGTGGTTTCAGCCCACATAGCTGGGAAATTCCAGGCTTGAAGCTGCTGCTGGGTGCACAAGGTTCATTTAGAATATAAATGAAAAATAATGATAATTAAAAAAGAGCTTAACAAACAGAGTTCCATACAAAAGCCTGGGGGCCAGCCGTTCCCCGAGACTGCTCTTTAGGGCTGCCTGCCCTCCCAGGCCTTGCCTACTGCTGTGGAGCCTGTGGCCAAGCAGCCAGAGGCTCTGGCAGAGCCTCGCTCTGCACCCTTCCCCCAGTCCTGCTGACACAGGCATCCTGGCCCCTTACCTCCCAGCCTCCCTGCTCGCTGGCAGGCTGTGGTAACAAGATGCCCTTTGTGTGCGTTGGGGGAAGGGGGCAGTGGGCAGCTTCTGTGCTGCCTCTTGCTGCTGAGTCACAGCTCCTGCCAGCTCTGGGAACAGAGTCGCAGGTGACTGGCCAGGCGGCAAGGAGCCGAAGACCTTGGAGATGACCTCAGACAACCCCTTCCTCAGACACTGGGGAAAGTGAGACTGAGAAGGGGGTGTCTCATGCTTTCCTCAGGCACTGATTAAGAAGGAGCGTATTGTAGTCTGGGGGCTTCCAGGCTTGCAGGGACTTAAACATGTTCTTTGTTCCCCAGAAGAACTACTCTGTCCAGGAACATGTATGTACAAGCTCACACATGTGCATGTGAACAAGTAAACACATGTTCATCAGTATGCGATTGAATGAATGTGTCTCAGTATGTATGCTTCTCCCAGCACCTCAAGGCCTGGGCTCAGGGACACTTGTCCCTTCCATCTAACTCAGGTGACCTGGGTTTGCCCTTACCTACTGCCTAGACAATTCCACCAAAGCAGCTGTGTGTCTGTGAGGAGCAGTCCATTCCCTGACAAGTCACCCCTTGAACCTAAGGGGATATGTCCCTGCTCCCTGACACTGCAGTGTGGGACTCATGGTGGGTCTGACCAGATGGATGGTTTGGAGAATGTGGGTTCTAAAGCCAGGCTGCCTGGGTCGGACTTCCGCTTTTTTTTATTTCCTGGTTTATGACGTAAGCTCTTTACGTCTTCTCTGGGTCTCCATTTCCTCATCTGTAAAGTGGGGATCCTGACAGACTTGCCTATCAGGGTTGTAACAGGGAATTTTTTTTTCTTTTTTTTTTTCTTTTTCTTTTTTTTTTTTACCCATGAAGCTCTTAGAACTCCTGGCTATCTCTGGCAGGCCCTTAAGGACTATTAGAGTCTATTATTAGTTAGTTATTAGTGCTTTTCCTGAGCCCCAGAAAGCCCAAGGGAGATGCAGAAGTCCAGAGGTGACTTGGGCTCACAGCCTGGCTGCAAGGGGATACACAGTTTCTTTGGTTCCCCGGCAGACTGGCAGCAGGAATGGGGGAGGCTTTCCCTAGGAGGACATGCCTGTTCTGGGCTATGGCCACCTGAATGTGGCTTTTAGATTTCAGCTTCTCTGAGGTTCCTTGGGCCTCCCAGCCATAGCAAGAGCTAAGCTTCAGGAGGCAAGACCAGAGGCCTCTGGCCAGAGCAGGGGTTTAGGTGGCTTTGGCTTGCAGTAAGTTCGCTTCTGCTGCTGCTGTGATGCCTCACCTAATGCCAGGGATGACCATCTGGGGCCAGGGCTCTGAGGGCGCCTGCAAGCCATCTGCCTGCTTGGCATTGGCTGCTTCCGAGAAGCAGCAGGGTGGCTTGGGGGAAAACAGCTGTCTCCCCACATCCCCCTTACTTTCCACCCCTCTCTGGATGCCCTGAGGAGGCTCGTTTTAGTTGCCTGCCCTGCTTTTCCATACACATGCATGGGGCCCGGAAGTCAGGGAGCCCAGGCGCCCTACCTGCTGATGCGAAGGCAGGGAACTCATGTCGCTCTCCTGGCTTTGGGCGTTCAAATCACACGGTGCCCAATCCAGGCTCCGGTGCCCAGTACATTTTGTCCTGTCAATGCTGCCTGGAGGCCTAGAGTCTGACTGGGAGGGATGTTATGGACTTAAGAGAGAGGGAAGCTCCCCATGGCCACCTGGCCTTTACTGCTGAGCCTGGAGCCAGGTATGAATTATCTATATCCTCACTAAGTCATGTGTACCCAGTCCTAGGAAAGGACTTTTTGAATGGTAATAAAGAGTTACAGGAAACTTGAGGGACAGTTCTCCAGAGCTGGAGGCTGGCTAGAATTGGGAGGCATTCATTCATTCATTCATTCATTCATTCATTCATTCATTCATTCATTCATCTGTCCATCCAGTTATCCATTCATCCCATCAATTTTCCGAACCTAGGCTCTTTGATAGCCAAAGTAAGAATGAGGCCTGGGCTGACAGCTTGATAGGTAGGATGTGTTTTATTTGTTTGTTTTTGTTTTTCCAGAGGGGGTTTCTCTGTGTAGCCCTGGGTGTACTGAAACTCACTCTCTAGACCAGGCTGGCCTCAGACTCAGAGATCTGCTTGCCTCTGCTGGGATTAAAGGCGTGTGCTATCAACACTCAGCTTAGGGTGGTGGGTCTTAACAAGAAACACAGCCTTGCCTCTCGGCCAGGAAAAGCCTCTGAAAGGCACCTACTGGGACATGAAGAAAAAGTGGAGAACCAGGTTGCTCGTCTCCATAACCATCTCACAAGACTCAGGTCACTCCCCTTCCTGTTGCCAGAGCCCTAGCCAAAAGGCATGCAGCAGGCCCTTTGATAGGACGGCTTGAGAGTCTTCAAACATGCACGTGGTTTTCCCCTGCTCTTACGGAGAAAGCTCTGGAGACGAGATCAGAAGTCATGTCCGCTTGTTTCCAGAGTCTAAGGGACTCTGTGCTCGCTCTCCAGGTCCCAGATTTTCCTAAGGTGAAGTCGGGAAATGCCCTGAGGAAGTCTACCTCCTCTGGCTGGTGGGGACAGGGAAGGCACTGGGCTGCATTGAACTCACTTTCTTACCTCTTTGTTGAGAGTTCATGGGCAGACACCTATGCTTCTGGTTCAAGAGAGCTTGGGTACAGCCAGGAAAGCCCTGGTGTTGGGTGTAGAATAAATGCTGTATCCTGGGTTGGGGGAGTCCCAGCCCCCAAGGCCACACAGCCACTTAGGAACTAGAGTCCAGGCGGCTGGGCATGGCTGAGCCCTTTCATTTTTCTGATGGAAAGTCATGGGCAGGCTTGAGCAAAAGGTCCCATGAGCCCTGTCCTCTAGAGAGCCCTGGTCAGATTTCCAGCCTCCAGGAGGGTGTGCTGCCAGGGTCTCTCTCTACTTGCTCTCTCTTGGCTGTTAGTCCCTTAGAAGAAGCTCCATCCAGATGAAGCTGGCTCACCCACTTCCTGCTCTGGGGGTCTCTTCTGGCATTCCCTGCATTTTCCTCTATACAGTGTCCAGAAAAAGATGCACAAATTAAATTGAATCAGGCCCTCCCCCAGGCCATGCATCCTGGGCTGGCATAGATGTCTCGAGGGTCGGCCTGGACACCTTTAGTCTCTTGCCTCTCCTTTCCTTCCCTGTCCACTGCCTCTCAGTGTCCCTGCCTTTCTTTCTCATCTTGATTTCCCCGGATGGCTCCTGCCTCTTTGCCTTTGTATGGCAGGTGTTCTGCTAGATTCCCCTTCTCAGGCCACTTTGTGGCCAACTCCGTTTCACCTGGACTCAGACTGACTTCTTTTTCTTCTCTGTGTGCACAGGTTTATGGGTGCCCAAGATCGACAGGTGTATGAAAGCCAGGGGACAAATTCAGTGGTCCTTGCCTGCCACTTTGTTTGAGATAGGGTCCCTCTTCATCACCAGCAGGCCTTCACGTTTCTGTAGTTCCTTCTGTCTCTGTCTTCCGTTTTTCTCTCAGAGGGCTGAGATTATAGATTTGTACTGCACTCGAGCTCTGAAAACCAGACCCAGGTCTTCATACTTGCATGGCAAATACTTTACCCATGGAGCCCTCTCCCAACCTTCCCTCAGCCTTCGAGTCTGGGCCCCCTTCCTTCCTTCCTTCCTTCCTTCCTTCCTTCCTTCCTTCCTTCCTTCCTTCCTTCCTTTCCTCCTCCTTCTACTCTCTCTCTCTCTCTCTCTCTCTCTCTCTCTCTCTCTCTCGTGTGTGTGTGTGTGTGTGTGTGTGTGTGTGTGTGTGTCTTCTCACACCCCCAAGGTAACACTACTCATTCTTATATTCCGGCAGCATGGTGTTATCCCCAGAGCCTAGACTTTACTCTGACCTGAAATAGCTTAAAAATGATTTCCCTGTTGCCTGTCCCATTCAGAACCAGGTACCTTCTGCAGAAACTTCCAGATGGTTCTTGAAGAGTATGACTTGGTGAAAGGCTGGCTGATGCAGGGTCAAATGTCCTACGTTCAGATTTACTCTATTCCATATCTCTTGGGTCAATGGCAAGACACACAAGTTTTTGACCCTCAGAGTCTCCACAGGAGCTGGGTCCCGTGTTGTCCGGACATTGATGCCCAGCCTGGTATCTATGTTTCTTTATGTCTTATACCAACCAACCAACCAACCAACAAAACCCAAATAAACATAAAAGCAACCCCCCAACCCCCAAATCAGCAACAACAAAAACAACCCTCTACAACTCACCGCTATTCTAGGACACCCAGGGCTAGGAGAGGAAGCAGCTGGGCCCGCCTGGCTCATCTGGGCAGCAGGAGAGCCAGCATAGGTGTTGTTTTGGGGCAGGTGTGGGGTGATGTACCCCACTCCCTCAAAGCGATTTCTAGTGCTTTTCTTTTGGATCGCATAGCAGTACAAGGCTGCCCAAAGTCAGAGCTTCTGTTTTTCAATCTCTTCGTGGAAAGGGAGAAAAGAAAGTGGGCACCGTTTCCAGCTTTTTACAGAGCTGGCTCAGAGCCAGCCACTAGCCGTCAAAGAAAGCAGCTAAGTGCTAGACTTCACCTGGCTGCATCCTTGCATCCTCAAGGTGCCCGGAAGGCAGGAAGAAGGCAGGCATTTCTTCCTAAGCCTCTGTGCCAGCCCCATGCTCAGAGTCTCATCTGGCCCTGAAGATAGGCTACATGTTGTTTCAAGCACTTTGTGTAGATTGACTCATTTTGATGAAGTTAATCCTTGCGTAAGTATAATTGTTCCCATTTTAAAGACAGGTTAGCTGAGGAAATGCAGATAAAATAACATGTCCAATGTACCACAGTCCTCGTGGGCTTTATTTAATCCCAGCTGTATCACGTCTTAGCAATGAGGAGCATTATTATCATTAGGTCCAGCCTCCAAGGAATTAAGCACTTTCCCCAAGGTCGCTCACTCAGCATGTAGATGCAGCTGAACTGAGGTTCAGCCCTACTCTGGATGGCTTTGAGGGAGAGTGCTGTCTCATGCTTACAACTTGGCTGGCCTCAGTTCCTTGAAATAGGTGGTCTGGGGACCGGGGACAGGGAACTGTCACAAGCCCCCTTCGAATTCCTAGCCAACCGTACTCTGGGCTTCATGTGGACATTTGTGTTTCCACCACAGACCTGGAAGAAGCATCCCAAGTCTTCAGGAAGCTCTCTCTAAGCCACTGCCTTTAGAGGGATGCCAGGAAAGATGCAATTAAAGAGGCCACATCTGGGCCCCACAATCCAGGATCAGACCCCCGCATGCCACAGATGAGGTCAGATGGGAGAGGTTCCTGGGCTGGGGCCAGGGCCTGTTTGGATTTTATGTGTGAGTGAGCTGGGCCAGCACATAGGCCTCACTCCCCACCATGTTGTCTTTGGACCCTTTCTGCCTACTGTCCCGTGCCCTCCTCCTCCCAAAACCTCTCTCAGGAAAGGTTAAGGATGTGCCCAGATCTGGAGGTCCTTGGAGTCAGGATCCTGGTCTCTGTGTGATTATCTCTAGGGCACAGTGTGGGAAGAGCCTGGCCTTCAGACCTATTTCAATCCTGATGTCCTGGAATATGGAGATCTCCTTGGCTTTGCTTTTTAAGCTCGTATGATGGATGTGGTAGCTCATAGTTCCAACCCTGCCTTGTAGTCCAGTGGCTGCCAAACTTCCAATCATGCTGGAATCTCCCAGGGATCCTAAAACATGTAGATGTCTGCTTTCCTCTCCAGGTGTTTCAATTTAATAGCTCTGGGGTGACCAGGTGTTGGAAGGGGTGAGTGCTCCTAGGTGAATCCCATGTGGGGTCAGGTGTGAGAGCCTCTGGGTAAGTGTTCTCTACCTCTACAGCATTCTGTCATTTCCTGTCTGTTAGGTCACAAGTCAGCAGTCAGACCCCCACGGTTCTCTTGGCTGCCTAGACTGCTCACTATCTTCGTTCCAATGTGTGGATGCAGGAATCCTGTTCTTTCTGTCTCTGACTCTCTCTCTTCCTGTCTCAGACTTTTCAAATAGAGGCCAATTCTACATGTCTGGTGCACCTCCAGTGGGGAGGTCCTTTCTGTCTTGGGAGGGAATAGTGAGATCTACATGTCTGTAGTTGGCAACCTGAAAAGCCAGGCTGGAAAAAAGCTCAGAGCCCACTTTCTTACCTTCTGGAGTGGTCAGCTAGGAGTCAGTGATCTATGAGAGAGAGAGAGAAAGAGGAGGGATACACACAGAGAGAGACTCACGCAGAGAAAAATAGAGAGAGACAGAGGCACTCAGAAAGAGAGACAGGGACAGAAGCATAGAGAGACAAGACATGCACTTGCATGGTTAGCCTCAGACTCCATGGCTGAAGAGGCCTACGGTTAAGGTTGTGTTAGGACCTGTGACAGTCTCACGGGAGAGGTGGCTAGGTGGGAGACTTCCATCACAGTGAAAAACTTGGACACCAAGTTGCAGCCCTTTAATTTGAGTGGGGCATCCTGAGGCATGACCTAGACCCTGCATCTCTGAGTTCCCTCACTGAGTAGGAGAATGGGGTATCAATTTCATCCAGCCTCATGTTTCCTTCATCCATAAAATGGGAAGTACTATACGTTAAGGGGAGGGCAGAGGGACTGTTCACAGAGTACAAAAAGGCATCCATCTATGTACCCATTCATGTACCTATCCACACCCCATCCATCCTATATATCCATCCATCCATTTATTCATTCATCCATCATCCCACTCATCCATCTGCCCATCCTTCCATCCGTTCCTTCATCCACTTATTTATGCTCTTTCCTATGAAGTGACCAACTCCTATGAGCTGTCCTGGTGAACTGGCCCCGTGTAGGTGCTTGTACACACACAGAAACGAACCAAGTTTTTCTGCTTCTAGTAAGTCTCAGTCCCAGGGTGTGAGGATGCTACACTGCTTCTGTCTGCCAATAAGGCAGATGAAATACATTCTAAGCTCGCTTTGATAGTTGGGTGCGCTGGAGGAGAGAGACTGTTCGGCAGGGGAATGGCGAATGCTGTGCACAGTGGTCTTTAGTGCCTCCTGACTATGTGCTGTGGGAGGAGCCATGATGAAGCAGTCAAGGATGCTAATCTCTGATGGAATAAGCTATTAGACCTTGCTTTTGGGAGTAGGAAGTGGTTCAATCAGGTAGGGCATGCCCAGGCAAGGCATGGGGCTGGTGGAAGGTGCCTCTGTCCTGCCTTTTGCTCTCCCTGGGAGATTATGAATCCTTTCTGCCCAGCTTTTCTGACTCTTGCTGTGGGTCAGGAGGCCTGTCCTGTGCAGATGTGGAGCAGAAGAGAGTCCCAGCTTCCTTTTTTCATTCCCTGCTCTGGCCTGGCAGAAGGACTGATGCAATCATTTGCATTTCAAAACCGGTATCTCCCACATCTCTCCTAATAAGAGCCAATTACACCTCTGCCCCAAACTGCAGGTTGCCTGCCTGTCATTGGACTTTCATCCTGTTTGGGTGGGGAGGAACTGTTCCCTTAAATGTCGAATTTAGCATATGCAAATGAAGAGCTAATTGTCCTTAATGGAAAATGAACTCACCTGCTTGCTGTGAGCACCAGACAAAGCAGACATTGACAAAATGGGCATGGGGCCAGCCTGGGGTCTACTCTTGTACCTTTGCCTTCACTAAAGGGCCTGCTGGTTTCTCTGTTGATTTCCTTAGGTCTGGAAGATGGCAGGATAGGGTTCTTAGCTAGCTGGAGGGTGACATTGATAGAGGCCCATCTTCTGTTTGCTGAGGTCTGAAGGCTGGGAGGGACTGGTATCAGGTCAGTTGATTCTCCGAGTGAGCTAGAGGAGCGTGCTAGATCCTCAGTGGGTAGTGTCCGATTTGAGAGGTGGGCTTGGTAAACTAGAAGCTTGAGGGGCTAGGGCTGAATGGGGTGGAGCCCTGGAGACCACCTCAGCATTTTCACTCATTCAGTGTGATCCCTCCATATGCCTAATTATGCTGTTTTCCAAACCAAGCCCAGGGCAGGAATATACACAGAGGCAGTGAGCTCTGTCACTGGTGGCATGTAAGCATGCTAAAGGCCTGCTGAGGGTGCAACTGTCCAAACAGTGGGGATTCTGGGAGAGGAGAAAGCATGCTTGATAATAAGCCCCAACTAGCCAGCCCTCAGGTCCCTAGTGGATCAGCAGAGAGAGAAACTTAGGGGCCTCAGTCTGGGTCAGACTTGAAGATTGGCCATGGCCTTCCCCAAGAGTCAAGGCACCTGCCTTGAAGGTAGGAGCTGAACCATCATTTCTCAAGAAGTTCCAATCTGGTTCCTTGTCTGGCTTTGGCTGTTCCCTGACAAGCTGAGGTGCTTGTGGAGTTGGAAGCCCTGGCGATAAATCCATGTTTACTTGAACATGATCCCATCCTCTGGGAGCCAGAGCACCATGATAGAGCTGCTTCCCGTGGGAGTGTGTGGATGCTACAGTGGGTTCACAGGGATGCCTGGCACCTGGGAGGAACTCGGGAGAGTCATGCTTCACAGTCACTTTTGGAAAGGTTGACTCATGCTGCAAGCCTCCAGACGTCCCTTGCTCTGCCTACTATCTCCTGCCCAGCTGCTTTTTACTGACTTGTCTTGGTTCCCTCAGATAGCCAGCATGGTCCAGGCCACTTCACTGCTGGCTGACCCCGGGATGAAAGCACCTTGGGCAGCCCCCAACTCTCCTTCCCATGGGTCATGATGGGTCTCAAACAGGCTAGGGAACACACCCAAGGCCACACAGTGAGATCAGGCATCTGCTGGCCTTCTTTAGCCTTAGTGGCCCACGTGTTTTTGTGTCATAGAAGAGCACATCCTTGTGGAACGTGGAGGTCTCAGCTGTTACAAAATGGGTCTATGGTTCCTGTTACTTAGGCATTATTGGTCAGGGGAAGGGGTTAAGATAAGAACATGGGGCTTGGTCTGAGCAAGTGATTTGATACGGACTATGAAACAGACATGGATTTGTGTTTTGTTAAACCACGGAGATGGGGGGTGGGGCTGGTTGTTCCTGCAAGAAGAGCTTCCCCATGCTGATTGATTCCAGAGGACAGGTGAGTAGCTTCAGCATGATGTCAGGCAGGAAAGTGTAGAGAATAGCTCTGTAACCCAAGACTTGATTTGGTAAACCAAGTATGCATGCCCCTTTCCTAATAATCTGGAAATGTAGTGAGCTACACAGTATACATACTTTAAGAAATGGAAGGAAGTTACTCCCCTTGGCAACCTGTTCACAATGCATTGTTTCTAGTCAAACACATACTGGAACAAACCTGGGAACTACTGGCAAAAGGCTCATCCAGCCTAGACTGGTTTTGGATGTCTGCAGAATAAAGCAAACTGTGTCTTCTGAGTGAACTCTCGGGGAGAATCCCCTATTTACCATCTTATGCCTATGTATAATTGGACAGGCTTATGATTAAAATCAGAAGCATTACAGGAAGGGACATGCGCTAGGAGCATAGGTTTATGTAATTGTGTAATCCTAATTCAAGTCTGTCAATCAAAACAGAGAACTACCAGTGCTATGCCCCTTAACGGCTGTATACCTTCTTCTCTTGAACCCCACTAAGAGAAGCCCCAAATAATTGGAACCCTTGAGTACCCTCACTCATGTGGCTCACTGTCATTCTTGACAAAATATTTCTTTCTGCTTCATACTGTTGCATTGCTTTTGAATAAAATTCCCCTACTACTTTTGCAAATTGTGTGAGCCTTTATTTCGTTCACTGCATTGACTGGGAGACAAAGAACCTGGAGATGCTCACCAGAATATGGCGAGGAGCAGGTTTCAAGTGATGACTGGTGGAGCTGGGTGTGCCTCACCAAAGGCTGTATGTCCCACTGGAAAGCCTACAAATGTATGGCTTAAAAGGTATGAGCTGGCCTGATAAGGCCTACCCACCAGTAATGTGGGTATTGCCAAGGACTTGGCTCTTTCTTTCTTGGGTGAATCTAGGAACAGTGGGTATGGGCTCCGTAGCAGCCCCACCCACCCACCCACCTGCAACAACTTCTAAGATGTGATGCTGGTACAGCCAGTGCTCTTTTCCAATTTGCAGAAGCTGACCAGAAGCCAAAGCATCAAATATTCCATCCTCCTGACCACAGTAGCTCTTTCTGGTATCTTCTTGAGCAGGAGAAGGCAGGTGCAACAGCAAAGGGACCATATTCCTTCCTCATATCATTTCCAGACCACAGCCAGGCCCACTTGTGGCCCTAGAGGCTGGAAGGCAAGCCAGTGGCTGATGGACTTTGTGCTGGGTGGTCATGGGGGCCCTGATTTCCTGAGAGACCTTACAGTAGCATCGTCCAAGCTCCAGTCTCACCAGCCTATCTTCCATGTTGCTCAGAAGCAGATTCCCCAGTATTGATGAGCCTTCTTTTCGGAGGGCCCTGCTCTAGGGTCAGAAAGGATGTGGCTTGAACGATGTGGGTAGTGCAGGGTTTGGGGAGAGTTGGAGCATGGGCTGCAGCTGTTAACTTGCCAGAGCCTTGCTGCAGATGTGAGGATGCTGGGTGGGGACTGAGAGGAGCTGAGGGTGTGGCTGCACAAGCACGAAGCCAGGGTCAGAAAGTGCCTGAGTGTTCTGGAGAGAGCTGCCGATTCACAGTCCTTGCTCAGATCCATTGCTGGAGGTCAAGCTGCCTGCAGATGTCTCCAGAGGTTGGTCAGGTTTCTTTCTGCCCCTGCCCTCTTGGATGCTGACTCCCCAGGCCTCTCATATTCAAGCCAGTGTGATTTTGGTTTTGGAGTTGAAGCAACACTGGACTCAGGCCCAGGCTCTGATTATCCTGAGCAGTGGAATTTGGGAGCTGGGAGAGGCCAGGCTTGTAAGAGTTTCTTAGCTAATGGAAAGATGGAACTGTGGACTCCTCCCTGCTTGGCTCCTCTCTAGGGACAGGGCAGGGCCTCCTCTTCCTCGAGTGCAGCCATGGATCCCAGGGTAAGCTCAGAGCTCTAGGCAGGAGTCCTTTTCCACTCCAGCTGAGACAGTTTTGGTTCTTCGTCCAGAGGGGACCAACCACATCTTTATTGAACTGTAACAAAAAGTAGTAAGAGCCACAAAAGGGGGTGGGGTGGGTGGGGAGGGTGGGGTGGGAGGGACATTCTTGGAGTTCTTGACTTAAAGAGCCAATGAGATTAAAGAGTAGAGAGGAGATGTGGGTCTCCAAGGGATGAGTAGTTTTGTGCTATTGAAATGAATGATTTGCTCATTTCTTTTTCTTCCATTCCTCTATTAATTTATTCATCTCCCAATAAAGTTATACAACCATCCATCCATCCAACCATCCATCCATCCATCCATCCATCCATCCATCCATCCATCCATCTCATTATCCAGTCACTCTCCACTCTATTCAAGCATCCATCTAAGTGTCCATCCATCTATGTATCTATCCATCTATCATCATTTCAGCGAGTACTTGCTCTGAGCCAGAACCCCGTGCCAGTTGCTAGGATACAGACACAAACAGTTCACCAGGCCTGCCCTGAAAGTGTTCCAGGTCTGGTGACCTGATATTTGAATAAACACCCATGTCTCCTCAGCCATATCACGTCGCAATGAATGTGAAAGTTGTTTCATGAATCCAAAGGATTAACTGACTCCAACACAAGTGGCCCCTCCTCAAGTCACTGTCTCTAATTTCACTGTGTGGAGTGGGGATTTAACAAGGGAGGAGAAGGTGAAAGGCACTTCTGGCAGATGGACCAGGCTCAGCAGAGCAGGTCTTTGCAAACACATGAATAATATGGTTGGGGAATGCGGTACTGCAGTTGCAATGAGAGGAACAAGGTTGGCACCCTAGCTGAAAAGACACCTTGGGAGCCTCTGGAGGGCCGTGAATGCCAAGCTAAGGCTTTTGTCCTTTGTCCTGCATTCTCAAGGCCTGGAAGACCAGTGGGAAACACTGCAGAAAATGTAGTCAGATGTGTACTTTCAGAAGCTCACTGAGGCAAGCCATCTGGCCTGGAATCCAACTCTGCTGCCTTCTGCTTTGGTGCCTTGGGCAAATGAATGAACGCTTCTCTGTTCATTTCCTCTTCTCCACACACAAAAAAAGATGATGCTTTTTTCACTGCTGGTTTGCTATGAGCTACAAGATTCCACCGGAGAAGTACCTGGTACTGATCTTGACACACTGTATGTAGATGTTTAATGCTTACCTTCTTCTGGGAGCTGTTGGGGCCCAGCTAGAATGAGAGACTGGGGTTTCCACTATTCACTCTGGCTTATTGTGTGTGTGGGGGAGTGGGGACAGGAGAATAAAGAGTGGAAAGGCAGAGGGAGGAAAAGAGAGCGAGAGAGAGAGAGAGAGAGAGAGAGAGAGAGAGAGCTTCTCCAGTGGTTTTGCTTTGCTTCTCCACAAGGCTTCTTCAGATTCTGTAGGTTGTAGGATGACAGGCAGGTTCAGCAGGCTGTCTGGGTTGCAGATTCAATGGTGATATCAAACTCAGACAACTAGTGATGCCCTGGCTTGGGAAAGGACTTGGGGACCGCACTGTGACCCCAGGTGCCCTGGCACCAGGCCACTCGAAACTCTTTCTGCCCTGAGTGGCTCTCCCCTCCCCGTCCTGTCTTGCCCTACACAGCTGTTCCGAGGAGATGGCTCCCTGGCCCTGGGACTGTGCCTGCTAATCCCAGGGAGCAGCCTGCTGGGGCGAGACCTGACACGTTTGGACGCTCAGCAGCACAACTTACCCAATGCTCTGGCTCTGTGCCCTCCCTACCGGCTTCAGGGCTGGGACTGTGGTCCCCTCCCCTGTGGCACCCCTTGCTGACCTTGGATCCCAGCAGGCCATGGAAGACTTCACAAAGAGATATCTGCAAGAGAAAACATATGCCCTTAATGGCTAACATCATCCGCCCTTGGTGGGCAGTCGGGAAGGTGGAACCAGAGCCTTTCCATCCTAGACCTTCTTTCACAAGGGACACGTGTTGGCTCAGCTGGAAAGTGGGGGGTGAAAATGAAAACCCTCAGATGCTAGATGGGGATCCAGAGAAGATTGAAAAGGAAAGTTTTGAAGAGTGTAGCTCAGACATGGGTCTGCTATGTTGGTCAAGAGGCTTCTTGTGCTGTGAGGACAGCCTCCTTTGATTCTATGGCTGCCTCCTCCCTTCTCACCCTTGGCCATAGGATCTAGGAGCCTCTGTGGCCACCCAGATTCCCTCTGGACTATTAACACTCTCATTTGGGAAAAGAAGTAGGTGAGGCTCTCACCTGAAGAAAGAGGCAGCTACTGGGGCTGGCACAGATAGGTGGGTTATCCAGCAGTGGAGCCCTCAGAAAAGACAGAGTACACCCAACTCAGGAGCTGCAGAGTACAGTCTTTCCAAGGGTATTTGATGGCAGAGGAGAAAAAAAAAAGATCAACTTCTCAGAATGACTGCAAATCAAAGTTAATTGATGTTTAATTGAATATGTGCATAATGTAATATCATGTCAACTTGTTAAATGGAGCTCACCCCAGCTCCTATGAAGTTATATGTAAATGATATTTGAAACAGGGTCTGGATGCATTTTGATGTGTTTATTGTGATATGGTATGGCATGCTGGAGAGGGAGGGAAGGATGCAGTGAAGATTTCTAAGTAGATCTGTTGGAATGGAATGGTGGTAGGGTATGCAGCCCATCATGGTTGATCTGCCACCTTCTGCTTGCCTTCTCAGTGTCTGCTGGAGACCTCCTTGGGAAAGCTGAGCATTTTCAGCACTCACATATAAGCTAACCTCCACAGAGAACATTGAGTTAACTTTCTGGAATCTTCTAAGACAATCTGACAAATCTTTGCAGTAGTTTGGTACATTCTCTAGGATTGGGATCTAGATAGGATGAATCTTCTAAGTCTAGCCTGGAGAAGAGGAACCAAGTTCTCTCCTTCTTTCTCCTGCCTCCTCCCATCCTATTATTTTTTCACTTCCTTCTCTTCCCTTCTTCCTTCTCTGGTGCTGGGTATTTGGTGAGGGAGAGCCTCCTGGCTGCATCACAGCATAGTAGAGGGCAATGTGTCAGACAAAGCAAGCTCGGTAGCTTGGATCTCTCCTCTTCCTGTTACAAAGACATTACATGTCAACATGGAGCCTCTGCCTTTTGTCTTCATCTAATTTTAACTACCTCCCAAAGACATTATCTCAAAATATTATGAACATATGAATTTAGGAATTATGTTTCCAATGCATGAACTTTTGGAGGACACAGTCAAATCATAGCACCAGGGAAGCCACTGATATTTGGGGGAATATTTGTTATGCAGCAGAGTCTACAAAGCTGACAATTAAAAGAAGAGGAAGCTGAGGCTTGTTCTTGAGGGCCAGTGTGTGTATTCCTAGAGCTATTAGTGGGGCACATGGACTTGCAGCTTGCTTCCCACAGAGACTAGAGCTACATGAACTGTGCCCCCTAGCCTCCAAACTCTGTGCCTTGAGTCTGAGAACTTTGTGCCAAGGTCAAATGCTCTAGAAGTTTCATGGACTCTAGTGCATACCTCTGGGGACCTTTGACGTGAGAGGATAATGTTACAGGGCTGGAATCGAGTCACGGCATGGAGGCAACTTTAGGGGCTTCTGAATGTGTCTGTTGTTCTTAGAGACATTTTCGATCCCTAGGTCTATGACTTCCAACCCTGATCTCATAGAAGGCCAGAAACTACTGCCATGGACCACAGTTCTCCCAACAGGATAGAAGCTGGACAAGCAGGCCCAGTTTCTGAGGCAGGCCCTCGACATAGCTTCAGAACCCAACTCATGGGAGTAGAGAAGGCTACTGCCATAGAGCGTGACAGCTCTGGGCAGAAGGCTGTCTGTGTTCTGGGTCCTGGGGTGGGGATCAGCTGTTCATTTGCCAGGGAAGGCCAAGGTTTTGGGCTGACACCTCCAAAACCATGAGCCCAAATATATGCTCTCCTTTCTCAGTATCTGTTTTTCTATCTATCTATCTATCTATCTATCTATCTATCTATCTATCTATCTATCTTCTACAAACATATAAATCTCTTACTAAATCTAATTTGTAAATACATTTTTTTTTATTATGGATTGTGTGTCAGAAGAAACAAAGTGGAGAGATGGCTGGAGAGATGGCTCAGCGGTTAAGAGCATAGTCTGTTCTTCCAAAGGACCTGGGTTCAATTCCTAGCACCCACATGGCAGGTCACAACTGTCTGTAACTCCGGTTCCAAGGGACCTGGCACCTTCACACTAATGCACATAAAAAAAAACTAAATAAATTATTTAAAAAAGAAACAGAGTATGGATAAGCCTGGGCACGATTTTTGACCTGAAGGTCTTGGGACATATTCTTGTAACAAGGAGAGACTATTGCTATTAGTTGCATATAAGTGTGAGCTTGAGCACCATGCAGAGCAACCCTGCCAGGTCTGATGGGGCCAAATGAAAGAACTGCATCCAATAGGCCAGCAGGGTACTTAGCCTCGTGTTAGCCTTCTGTGTTCTATATCCTAAATTTTCTACAGCAATTGCTTTTGTCTTTGTTGTACACTTTAAAAACTGTTTTATGTTTTTGTTACCTCTGGTGCCACCTAGGTAAAGACTTTATAATATTTTTAAAGTTCTCAGCCAGCAGGAATTCAGGGCTTTCCTAATCTATCCTGGGTCCTAGATCCTTTGCATTGTAATGTCCTGGTCTGTACTATCTACAGGTGTTAGCATGCCTTTTTCTTTTTCTTTTTCTTTCTTTCTTTCTTTCTTTCTTTCTTTCTTTCTTTCTTTCTTTCTTTCTTTCTTTCTTTCTTTCTTTCTTTCTCTCTCCTTCCTTCCTTCCTCCCTCCCTCCCTCCCTCCCTCCCTCTCTCTCTCTCTCTCTCTCTCTCTCTCTTTCTTTCTTTCTTCCTTTCTTTCCTGCCAGCTGACAAGGCCAAACTGGCCAGCAGTGCTCCAGCTGGGGTGAGTCTTGGCTTCTTGCAACCTTGGTGGCGTCAGAGTTTCCAGGAGCTGCATGGTGCCCTGCACCTCTCTGCTACTGCTGTCGTCCAAACACCCCAGTGCAGCACACACCCTTCCCGCCACCCCCGGATGTACAGAGCCGCACTGATGAGCTCTGGCCTTGCAAAATGCCAGCTGTTCATGCTTTCTGTTCTCCCCTGCTGCTGGGCAGGCAGCTTGGCAACTCCTTAGCTTAGAGAGCAGAGGCTATCTAGAGCTGGGTATGTCTGGAAAGTGCTCTCTGTCATCTTGGGTCAAGTTCACTAGAAATAGAAGCTAAAACAGCTTCGTGCACACGTGGGCTATGGAAGGGGTCCTTCACCTTATCCAGCAAGGTAGCTGGAGAGCAAACTAAGGGGACCTGAGAAGCTGATCAGAGACACAAAGCATGACCTTTGCCTCTGCACACAGGTTGCTTGGACATATGAACTGCACCAGAGATTTGTACTAGTGCCAAGTAATCCTGGCGTGGACATCATGGATGAGGTGGGGGTTGACCTTGGAGTCGTGGCAAATTTCCAGGCATCTCTGGGCCAGGCAGCTCCCCACAGCAGGGCTAGAGGAAGCTCATGCTATGAAGCCTACACTGTTCCTAGCAGCTGAGAGATGTTTCATAGATGGGCGAGGGTCCCAAGACTGCCAATCTCATCAGTCACACCCTTCATGGTCAATGTCATTGTTTCTTTCCAAGAGTAACCCTGCCTCTTCCTGGATTCATTTCTACTTGGCTTATTAACCCAGGATTACACAGGACTACTGCGTGCCAGGTCTTAGGGGTCTAGGCAAACTGAACTGTATCCAGATAACAAGACTGGTCCACAGGGTTGGCTGTTGCTTTGGGGAGGGCTCTGCACTCACCCACATCTCAGCTCTAGACATTGCCTCCTGCTTCCAAGTTCACCAGAACTGTGAACCAAGTGTCTGATCCCAAAAGCAGAGACGAGACAGCTTTGGAGTGGGTCTTCTCTTTTGTAAGAAGAATGGAAAAGTAGTTTGGGATGGGTGGGGTGAGGTGGAGGAAGGATCTAGCAGGCTGTGAGTTTCCTGCCTTTGTAAATGTTCTAAGCTAAGCAGAGGAGTGTGTGGAGAAGCTGTTCTCTCTTCTACCCACTCCCTTCCCACTGGGCTGGCTCAGCTGCAGCCCTGGCCTTGCAGCTACTGCTGGGGAAAACAGAAAACCACAGCTATGAGGCCCCAAACAGGCCTGCATCATGTTTACCAAGTGACAGAATCCTGGGCCCTTCTCCAAAGAGGCTGGGGCTCCTGCGGCAACTTAGACAGCTCATCCATGTCCAAGGCTGTGCACCACGGGCCACGAGGACTGGAAAGGCTGTTGGCGGTCATTGCATCCAAGTGTCTCGTTTCATCAAGAGGCCCACAGATGTGAATGAGTTGGCTGTAGTCACACAGAATACTGAGACTTTGTTTAGGACACATGGGAGTGAGGGAAGGAGGCTGAGATTGAGGTTCATGGGTAAGGGGAAGAGGAAGGGACTCCTACTGAAGCTCAGGTTCAGCCTCATCTGTGACTGTTCTCAGTTCTTGCCTCCCTTTCTCTCCTTGTGTCAGATGCTGGTTTTTAAGCTGAGGTCATTGGCCAAGGGTAAAGAAAGAAGGTGAGGCCAAGGCAGTGCCAGGCTTAGCCTCTGAGTAGGGCCTGGAGAACCTCTACTTTCTCAGCCTCAAACCATCAATGTCTGGTGCCTCCCTTTCCTGTCTCTAGGCTTGGGTTGGGGAAGACCCACAAGACAAGACCCCTTTCCTTTTCTCTATGCTGTCTCACCCTGCTGAGCCTTCTCTTCACAGCACCCCTTTGTCTCCAACCCTGCCCTCTGCACACAGATGGCTAGCAAGCTCCTTGCCCCACAACCTCAAGAACTTTGCACATAGCCACTTTGGATAATCTTGTCCCACTCAGTTCAAAGTGGCTCTGGGATCACTAGAGAGCAGGTAAACCTTTGTCCAATCCTATTTGGTTCCTGTTCTACACATGACATCATGATCTCTCTTGGAGCCCACCTCTGACCCTGTTATCTCTTTCATTCCCGTTGCCAGATCATTGTCTGATGTATTTTTATGGGTATGAGTGTAAATGCATATGTGCCATGACGCATGCATGGATATCAGAGGATATATTATGGGAACATCTGTCTTTCCACTATGTTAGGTCTTGGGCTCTGTCCTTGCCTCCTCCTTTGTATCCCACTCAAAATGGGCTTTTCTTCTGCTTCCTATTTTTGCTGCCTTTATCTTTTCCCTCCTTGAAATGAATGTGAAATCAGAAGTTCCTTTCATTCCTGTGGGATCTCGGTCTCTGTCACTGGAGACTGAGTGTCAGTCACACTCTTAGCTCACACCTATCTCCTGCTTCACTGCTCAGAACCATCTTCTCAGGGGACTCCCTTCCTGCTTGTTGTGGGCGCTTCTGGTTAGAAACACCACTTTCTACATCAAGGGCATCATCTTTAAGTTTGGATGAAGTATGCTCTGCCTCCCAGGGCTCCTGTGTTAGGTGTGGCTGCCAGCTGGTAGGCTTTGGGAATCATTCTAACCCACTCAATAGGCCAATTCTTCCATGGGTTCAGGGAAGCAGTGGAAACTTCTGGAGTTGGAAACTAGGTGGAGGAAGTAGGCCACTGGGAGCACATCTTTGGTGGTTATATCTTGTCCTGGGGCCCTCTCCTCTGCCTTCTGGCCCGTCTCTAGGCTTATGTGTCCTCTCCTGACAAGTGTTCCTTCCCACTATACTGTTCTGCCTCGCTACTGTGATTGGCAGGAAAGCCAGCCAATCACAGACTGGAGACCTCTGAACTGGTGTACACAATAAATCATCCCCCTTCTCCATTGTTTCTTGCAGGTATTTGTCTCAGCAAGGAAACCAAGATTAACCTGTCCACTGATCTCTTCTCTTGGTTCTAAGCACCATTTGGTCACCGAAGTCAGAAATCTAAATTTTTAGCAAGGAGATGGCTCAGTGGGTAAGGTCACCAGCCACCTGGCCTGAAGACCTGAGTTTTTCAATCCCTGGGCTTAACATAGTGGAAAGAGAGAACCTCCTTCTACAAGATGTCCTCTGATATCCATGCATGCAACATAGCAATATGCATGTACACTCATACACATAAACATGTATAAATGTAACAGAAGTAAAGAAAGAAAGGAAGAAAGGAAGGAAGGAAGGGAGAAAGAAAGAAGAAAGGAAAGAAGGAAGGAAAGAAAGAAAGAAAGAAAGAAAGAAAGAAAGAAAGAAAGAAAGAAAGAGAGAAAAGAATTTGAGCTCCTTTCTTGTGGCAATTTGGACAATTTTCTACTTCCGCCAAGATATTGACCACCAAATCCCCAGGACCCATTAATGGATTCTATATGGCAGAAGAGAATTGCTGAAGGGATAAAGATAAGGGTTTTGAGATGGAGATGATCTAAGTGAGCCTGGAAATCATACGGGTCCTTACAAGAGGGAGGCAGGAGGGTCAGAGGGAGCTGTGGGGAATGTGATAATAGAAGCCAGAGGTTGGAGTGATCTGGCCCCAAGTTGTGACAACCACCAAATGCTGGAAGAACAAAGCTTCCCTCTGGAGTATCTTGAAGAAGTCAGTTCTGCCAGAAAGTCCCTGTCAGCCTTTTGGGTTGCTGACCCCCTGCAGGACTATAATAGAATATATTTGTGTGTTTTAAGATACAGTGCTGTGTCAGTCTTATGCAGGAAATGAATACAGCCCTGATGCCGCTCCTTGGATACTCACTGCATTCATTTGATATACAGGCCTATCAAATGCCCATCATGTTACTCCTTCTATGCCCAAACCCATGCCATTGACACCTCCCTCTTCCAGAGGGCTTGCAGTCATATTTCAGCAAATCACCCCTTAGCTTCCATTGTTGCAATGCTAAGCCTTGCGTTTTATTGGGAAAGTAGCCCCTTCCTAGGCAGCCTTAGCTTGCAGCCTCAGCTTGCAGGCCAAAACAGGGAGCTGAAGCCTCTGGGCTGTGAGGAACCTGGGATGTGCTACAGGGTCAAGGGCTAGCTTTTCTCTCAGGCCTGGATCCCCACCTCAAGTCCTACCCTTCAGCCCTGTGGTACAAAAGCAGCAGACCCTAAAATTTGCCCTTTGTCTTTTACCAAGTCTCTTAAGAATTTGAGACTCCAGACTCTGGCTATTATGATGAGAGCTGCTAAGAACATAATTGAGCAAATGTCTTTGTTGTATGGTAGAGAATCTTTTGGATATATGCCCAGGAGTGGTACCTCAACCGAGGAATGGTTAAAGAAATTGTGGTACATTTACACAATGGAATACTACTCAGCAATTAAAAACAAGGAAATCATGAAGTTTTCAGGCAAATGGATGGAACTAGAAAAGATCATCCCAAGTGAGGTAACCCAGAAGCAGAAAGACACACATGGTATATACTCACTTACAAGTGGATATAAGCCATATAATATAGAATAAACATACTAAAATCTGTAGTCCTAAAGAAGCTAAACAGCAAGGAGGACCCCAGGGGAGATGCTTAATCCTCATTCAGAAGGGAAAACAGGATAGACAGGGACTTTCCACAGAGGGCCTATGAAAGACTACCCAGCAGGATATCAAAGCACATGCTGAGAATCATAGCCAGACTTTGGGCAGAGTGCAGGAATTCTTATGGAAGAGTGGGTGATAGAAAGACCTGGAGGGGACAGGAGCCCCACAAGAAGACCAACAGAGCCAAAAAATCTGGGCTCAGGAGGGCCTGCAGAGACTGATACCCAAGGACCATGCTCAGATGTAGTCCATGGGCACCTCAGTCTCCATGGGCGTTCCCTAGTAAGGGGAACAGGGGCAGTCACTGGCATGAATTTGATTGTCTGTTCTTTGATCACCTCCCTCTGGTGAGGTAGCCTTACTAGGCTACAGAGAAAGAGGATCCAGACAGCTCAGATGAGACCTGATAGTCTAGGGTCAGATACTAGGGGAGGAAGACCTCCCCTATCAATGGACTAGGGGAAGGACATAGTAGGGGAAGAGGGAAGGAGGGTGGGACTGGGAGGAAATGAGGAAGGGGGCTACAGCAAGAATACAAAGTGAATAAATTTTAATTAATAATAATAATAGTGAAAAAAAAGAATTTGAAACTCCTCTGGGCTTCGGCTCTCTCATCTGTATTATTAAGGGTCACCTCTAGATGAGTTTTACACCTTAAGGAACCTTTAGCGTGGACAACTGGACTGAGCACAGGTCACTGGGCCCCCTTCCCCCTCCCCCAATGTGTTCAAAAGATACCTTGCAAGGTCTTCCACGGTCTTGGAGCTGGATGGTACCACATGAGCTGCTTCCCACTGATGTCCTCTCCGAGGCTGAGTGTGCATACGTGTGCTGCATACGTGGGCATGTGCTCGTGTGCTTTAGGAGGAACAACAGAATTTTAAATAGTTTATTAAAGAGCTGCTCAAGGCGCCTTGGATATGAAATTTCTCCAGAAAAAAAAAAAGGAGAAAGAAAAAAAACCCCTCTATTTTGATGATTTAAGTGTTAATGACTCAAAACCATATGGATCACATTTCCCTCCCATCCACACAGTTTTAAAAAGTATCAGAGAGACTGCTCAGGGCAAAATGCATTTATGATTCCATCGATCCAGCAGCATTGTGGAGGGCTGCACTCCAGATTTGAGGGGAACAAGGCCCACTGAGCCAGGATGTGGGTGCCCCCTCCTCCCCTCCAGGCCTCTCCACATGGTCTCAAGGGAAAACCACACTGGACTTCTGGGAAGAGTATTCAATATACAACCTGAAAATTCAGTATCCCAGTGGTGTGTGTGTGTGTGTGTGTGTGTGTGTGTGTGTGTGTGTGTGTGTTTCAAAACCTCCAGAACTAATTTTAAAATGACTTAGGTTTTGGCAGACTGAAGAGGTGTTAACTCAAACCCGAGTGGATTTCAAGGGAAATGTAATTAGAAAAACCCTTTCCTAGTTAGCTGAAAGAAGGCATCGAGCAGTAAAGATACTCGTTGCAGGACTGTCTGGTGAGATGAGAACGTGCTGTCAACAGGGCCAGTGTGCAGACGGCACATGCACCCTGTCCCAGCCAGGCCCTCTGCCTGCACCCAGCACTGGGGTCATAAAACCCAGCAGGGAGGGGACACATGTGAGGACCAGGGCACAGCTAAATCGTTTGTGGTTGGTTGTTCCAGTAACTTGAGTGGGGTGAAGTGAGGGTCACTGGTGGATGGAGAGCACACATTTTGACCCATTCCTTTCCTGGGCCTGATCCCTTCTCAGGCTAGTGAGATGACTGACAGTTGGCTAGATTTGTGCGTCTGTGTCCTGGGAACAAAGTTTCCACTGCCAGTAAAGTAGCAATTCAGACCCTTTGTGGCAGGCCAGGGTCTGTTTCCTGATGTTACCTTCTGCCATTGGTTTCTTCTGCTACTAGCCCTTCCCAGACTTCTTCTCTGTCTGGCTTCAACACCCTCCTTCCTGGGACACCAAGCTCTCCCCAAACCCCGGGTACTAATGGGACTTTGTCTTCCCATTTTCTGTGTCCCTTGAGCACAGCGGACACACATCTATGCCCACTACACTGTATCTTGTCTCCTCAAGTGGACCTGCATCTGAACATCAGCTTTTACCCCACCTGTCATTACTCTGTATGGACCATGCTAGGGTTGAGCTTAATCAGGCTTGGCATGTGGCTTGGTACCCAACAAATGCCAAGTGGACCAGCTGGAATCCTGTGAAAATCTCTAGAACTATTTCATTCACTCATTCATTTACTCATTTACCCACCCAACCATTAGCCCACTCATCCATCTCCAACCTATACATCTGTTCATCCATCCATTCATCCGTCTATGTTGTCCATCTATTCATCTATCTTTCTGTCACCACCCATCCATCCACCCATCCATCCATCCATCCATCCATCCATCCATCCATCCATCCAACTGTCTATGTTGTCCATCTATTCATCTATCT
>NW_026591918.1:3146724-3163573 GCF_907164565.1 Psammomys obesus | reverse complement strand
CCATCCATCCAACTGTCTATGTTGTCCATCTATTCATCTATCTTTCCATCACCACCCACCCATCCATCTGTCCATCCACCCATCCACCCATCTGTCCATCCACCCATCCATCCGTCCATCCATCCGTCCATCCACCCATCCATCCATCCATCCATCCATCCATCCTTTCATCTACCATTCCTCTATCCTTCCACTCATTCACCACCCAGGTATGCACCTGTCCTTCTACCTGCTTCTTACCTCACTCTTCTATTCACTCATGAGACATGAGAGATTTGGTACCTTTACTATAACCCTATTGTATTTCATATCAATGATCTTGGACTATTTCAAACACATAGTCTATTGACATATTGCAAAAAGCAGCTATGGACCTCTCACTGATCTATTTCTTTTATTATTATTATAGCATCTGTGCTTGGAATTTTTCTTTTTAAAATATAGTTTTATGGCCCCGTGTGTAGGCTCTGTGTTCCAATCCTTTGTCTTCTTCCTGGGAGTCAGAGTTTCTTATACTCATACATGTCTTTATGTTTTTAAATCATGTGTGTTTGTGTTCACAAGTGACATAGAGTGGTTTTTTTTTTCAGGTTTTAAACTTTTATGTAACTGCTGTCCTGCTGCACCTGTCACTTCATAACTTGTTTTGTTCTTGTTCATTCTTATGATTCCATTGTAATACACACACACACACACACACACACACACACACACACACACACACATTGTTGGATAGTTTATTTCAACTTGAAACAAACTAGAGTTATGAAAAAGAAAGGAGCCTCAATAAAGAAAATGCCTCCACAAGTTCAGGCTGTAGGCAAGCCTGTAGGGAATTTTCTCAGTGATTGATAAGGGAGGGCCCAGCTCACTGTGGGTGGTGCCATTCCTGGGGAGTGGTCCTGGGTTCTATAAGAAAACAGGCTGAGCAAGCCACGAAGAGCAAGCCTGTAAGCAGCGACCCTCTATGACTTCTGCATCAGCTCCTGCCTGCAGGTTCCTGTCCTGCTTGAGTTCTTGTCCTGACTTCCTTCAGTGATGAACAGTGATATGGAAGTGTAAGCCAAATAAACCCTGTCTTCTCCAAGTTGCTTTGGTCACGGCGTTTCATCATAGCAATAGCAACCCTAACTATGACATCTGTTTTCATAAAAGCACAATTGTGTGCCATGTGATCCTCTGTCTCATTTGAGCCACCAGTTCTTGGGCGGCAGAATGCTCCTCTGTGTCTAACTTTCTGCCATGCTTGGCAAGGTCTTGAGTGTTGGCTGCATGGGTCAGGGTAAGGGTTTGCGATGCCTGCAATGGCCCGACCTCAGGGCTCTGTGGTGGGTATCTGGAGACTTGGTCCTGGCTCTTAAAGAACAGCATATTAACAGACAGATGAAGTACTGGTCTAGTGGGGAGGACGCAAATTTGTGATCATACATAGAAGACATGGTAGAGGAAAAGGGCCAAGGAAGGGGAAAGGGAAGCAGGCCATTCTTGGAAGAAAAAAACAGCACAGTGGAGGCTGCGGTGGAAAGCCATTTGTCCCTCCTGCCTAGCTCAGGAGGTACTCCTAGCAAGATGGTTTCTTGTCTCCTTTGGTAGGCGAACCTTCATACCCAATTCAGGTCCTTGAAACTGTCTCATTCACCCATGCCTTCTTCCTCCACAAAGCCAGCAAAGTTCCTGGACACCTGCTATGTGCTGGACCCTGTACTTGTGCCTCGATAAAGCAGTCACAGGAGACACTTCTTAGATTGTCGGTGGTGAACAACCTCTCAGAAGGCTACATAGGAAGTTGAATGGGTTATGGATTCATAGGTAAGATAGCGTCTTCTGGGAGATATACTGGTCAGCTTTCCATCACTGTAACAAAATAGTAGAAGATGAGTAACAAAGAGATTTGTTTAGCTTGGTTTCAGAGGCTGAAAGTCTGAATAACATGTCCCTGACAATAACCCTTCTCACATCACATCAGGACAGACGGCACCATGGTGGGAGTGTGGGCATGACTGACAGAACAGGAAGCCAGCCATTTTTTAGTGGGATTGGTTCTTTAAGATAAGTGACTCTTCCAGGAATGAAGTGAGGTCCACAAGAGTTAGCATAACAGCACCAGAAGACAGTGCCCCCGAGTCCTAACTACCTCCCACTAGACCCCACTTCTTACAGGAGTGCCACCCCTCATATCAGCGTACTGAGGTTTTAACATATAAACCTTTGAGGACAAACCACACTTGAACCATTGCAGGGACTCTGGACCTTGAGATCTGAATCTAAGGTGGGGAAGAGTGCACAGAAGTGAAGGAACTTGGCCTGTTTAAGGCTGTTTTTGCTCGGGGCAGAAGGGGAGCGGTGGCCCAGGGCCAGCGGTCGGATTGCATATGGCTTTGCAAGGCAAAAAAGGAGCTCAAGTTTTATTTCAACCAGATGAGGAGACTTCAGAGGGTTTTAAACAGACAATTGATGGGATCCAATTACTTTCCAAATTAATTGAAAGTAGGGGATCGTGAGTTGAAGTTGGCGGGAAGCCAGGTGGCTCTCTACAGTTCAATTCCAGGTGGCTACAGATTGGTCCTGGTTGTGGGCAGCAGCAATGGAGAGAGGGGGCCTGAGATGTTGCCCTAAGGTGGAGTTGACAGGAGTTGGAAGGGAAGATGGAAGAGGTCAGAGAGAGAGAGAGTGGAGGAGAAGAGCAGGAATATAAAGTAGAGGCTTGGGAGAGTGGGGAGCAGTGGTCATTATTAAAGGGCAGATTTAGGACTAGGTGGGATGGGTGGGTTTGAGCCTGGCTATGAGAGAGCCAAGTGGAGCTTCTTACCAGGTGACTCCTGTGGGCACCCCAGGGGGGTCATGACAGCACTGCTCTGCATGTGTCCCAGGAGTCCTGGTCATCTGTCTTAGTGCAATGCACAGTCCGTTCTCTGTGTATCTTCTGAGAGTTAGGCAGAGCAAGGTGTAACACGTCCATTTTGCTGCTGGGAAGACGGGCCCAGCAGGTCAGTGACTGGTTGAGACCAAGCAGGCAGATCCCAGAGCCTCCTTGCTTCACCCTGGCTTCTCTATCTGAAGGTCACATTTCACTGCTGGCAGGATGGGAGCAGGGCCAATGTCAGCTTGTCTGGGTCTATTTTTTCCCCTTATAGATGCCCTTTTCTGTTTTCACGACGTAGCCAAGGTCATTTCAGCCCAAACATGTCACAGCCAGAGCCCAAGGCATTCCCTGGGTGTGCTCTGTGGTGTCATGACATCCTGGTAGCCAGTGCCAGACAGGGGCTGACATCACTCATTGTGGACATGACATGCTTCTAGCCTCTACTTCGTCAAAGAAGGGCAAGAAAGGAATCCAAGGCACTAAGCATGAGAAAAGTTGAGTTCACTTTCCTAAGTACTCACAGTGCTTAGGGCTAAGTACTACAAACAGCTATAGGCCTGGAAAGTGTACAGTAAAGTGGAGGCCTGTCACTTTACAAAGAGGAAGTGAGGTACAGGATATACACAGTGAGGACCAAAACTTCATTCAGGCAAGCAAGTGGAACACTTAGCTACTTCCTTTCACAACTGTTGTGTTCACCCAGTCAACAGTCGTTCACTTGCTTATTCAAGGAGAGGGAGCGGAGGCCTTGTACTTGAGTAGCTTCTAGCAGCAGTGTTAGAAACTAAAGATCCAAGAGGCAGAAGCTCTGTTAGGTGGTTCTGGGTCCAACGTTCCCTAGGACCAGGTCTTTGTCAGCTGTTTGTGACAAGTCCTTGACAATGAAAACAGCAGTGTTCTGGGGAAACAGGAAGGGCAGACAGAGGCCCTGGCACTCTAGATAAGGAGAGATTAGATGATGGTTGGGAATGAGAGACTCCCTGGTTAGGCTAGGTGTCCTCCCTGTGGGCACTACTCACAGGAGAGCAGATGGGAAGAACAGACGGGGGGGGGGCTCTTTTAGGGCTGGGCAGGCCTGGTCCCAGCTCAACTGTATGCCCAGAGCAGATCTGCAGCAGCTATGACTCACAGATTAAGGCTGAGTTAGAATTAAATCTCCATTGAATATTGAATACCTAGTGTGTGCTCTGCAATGGCTGGGACCTGCCTTCAGCCAGCCTAGTAGTTAGTGAAGGTGCTGACAAGCAAACACTAAATAATCTGTTTACTGTCTCTTCCTGGAGAGAGGAAGCAACACACTTGGGCCTTCCCTGGAGGAAAAATGGAGGAGCCATGCTTTTAAATATAAACCCAGAGGTGGGGCCAGTGGTTAGCCAGGCAAGGGGAACAGTACTGCCAAAGGCTCAGAGGCAGGTAAACAGTCACATCTATAGTGGAAAAGAGCTTGATTTCTTTTTTAAAAAGATTTACTTAAAGAATAGCGCTTCCTCAAGATCCAGCCATACCACTCCTAGGTATATATCCAAAAGAGGCTCAAGTACACAAAAAGGACATTTGCTCAACCATGTTTGTAGCAGCTTTATTTGTAATAGCCAGAAACTGGAAATAGCCCAGATGCCCCTCAACTGAAGAATGGATGCAGAAACTGTGGTACATCTACACAATGGAGTATTACTCAGCAATGAAAAATAAGGAAATCATGAAATTTGCAGGTAAATGGTGGGACCTGGAAAGGATCATCCTGAGTGAGTTGTCCCAGAAGCAAAAAGACACACACGGTATATACTCACTCATATAAACATACAACATAGAATAAACCCACTAAAATCTGTATATCTAAACAAACTAAGCAAAAGAGAGGACCCTAACTAAAATGTTCAATCCCCATCCTGAAAGGCAAAGAGGATGGACATCAGAAGAAAAAGAAAACAGGAAACAACCTAGGAACCCGCTACAGAGGGCCTCTGAAAGCCAGAAGAAGAAAACAGGAAACAACCTCGGAACCTGCCACAGAGGGCCTCTGAAAGCCTCTGCCGTGCAGACTGTCAAAGCAGATGCTGAGCCTGATGGCCAAATGTCGGGCAGAATGAATGGAATTTTATGTAAGAAGTGGGAAATAGTAAGAGCTGGAGAGGACAGGAACTCCACAAGGAGAGCAACAGAACAAGAAAATTTGAACACAGGGAACTTCCCAGAGACTCATACTCCAACCAAGGACTATTCGTGGAGATGACCTGGAACCCTGACAATGCAGCCACTTCTGATGAGAACTGATGACTAAGATCAGAAAGAAGGAGAGGAGGACCTCCCCTATCAGTGGACTTGGGGAGGGGCATGCATGCAGAAAAGGGGGGAGGGTGAACCGGGACGGGAGGAGGGAGGGGCTCATGGGGGGATACAAAATGAATAAAGTGTAAATAATAAAAGTTAAATAAAAAATTTAAAAACTGTTATTTTTTGCATGTATATGCATGCATGCATGTTTGTGTGCATGTCTGCATGCACATTGGTTGCACATGTGTGCAGGTATGAGGTGTGCATGCTTACTGAATCTAGAGCTTTTTATCTTGATAGTCTAGCTGGCCAGTCTGCTCCCGATAACTGGTTCTACATCCAGAGCCCTGGGGTCATACATTGGTCACTGTGCATGCAGGCTTTTATGTAGGTGCTGGGGAGGTCCTCAAATTTGCACAGAAAATGCTTTAGCCATGAAATCTTCTCCCTGATTTTAATCTAGGTTGAATTGACATAAAATGGAAGAAGCCATGCAGGCACACAGCTCAGCAATGTTTTGCAGAAGCACGCTGTTGTGCTACCACTGTGCCCTGTCCAGCCTCATTGCCTGCTTTCCACAGGTATCTGGGGTTTTCTGAGCTCAACTCCACAAGCCTCGTTCCTCGCAGGGGAAGTGATTTGTGTGTGTCATGACATTATGTTCACAGGCAGTGTACAATTGCTATACCTATTGCACTGAACAAAACTGATGGGATATGCTCAAGGTCACGTGGCTGGGGCAGAGACAAGATCGGCGTGCAGGCTAACATCGCAGGTCCTTCTGGCTCCCAAAGATGCCTCCGCAGACCAACTGGGCGCTGGAGAAGAATCCAAAATTCACCACTGGAGCTCAGGCATCCATCTCTCAAAGCTTCCCAGGCCGAGGATCTCAGCAGACTCTTGAGAGCATACTGACAGTCAGGTCTGACTAAGGCCCCAGGCACAGTGATCTGGGGTCATGATACCCCTCAGATGACATCTTTCAGGGTGGCAGCTGGTGGTTGGAGTGTGGGGGCAGCAGGTGGAACAAGGACATTAGACCCCAAGGCACAGGACAAAGGCCCCGCTGCCGGCCTCCCCGGCGTGCATAGGCCCTGCTGAAAATGGACTACAGCTTCTCGCATTAACTTGTGGAATGGTGTGTAATGATAAAACGCTCCTTAAAGCTGGGACGGGACACAAATGGCGGCTTTCTCAGGTCCTAATCAGGATTGTTAATTGCCTATGGAAAGGTTTTATAAACATGTGCTAAACTCTCGGGTTAACCGTGACCATGTCCTGGCTAGCAGGGGCCAGCTGTGACGTTACATATCCAGGGCCCAGGATTCCATTGGTTATCTTCAGAGGTTTCTGCATGCCAAGGAGCCCTTCTGTGTTCTGAACAGGGCACTCTGGGTATGAAAAATTAATAGGCAGATGGAAGGGAAAAGGGCTGAGCCCACTGGTTCCTAAATCTGGACTTTCAAGCCCTTCATTGTCTGTCTCTGAGCCTCAAGCCCCTCCCTTATACAGCAGAGATAATATTTAGTCTCGGATAGCATTTGGGGAAACAACAGTAATGGGATCCTAGATCTTCCTCTTTGGCCCCTCCCATTTTTCTTCCAAGCTCTTTTTGCCCTCAGTGCAGAAGCTGCCAATCATTAGTCTTCCCTTGTTTCCCATCCCATTCTTTGCTGTCATTCCTTCCTACTGCTTTCCACCACATTTATAATACATCATGTCTGCCCCCTGCCTCTGGGCAATGAAAGGTGTGGGTCTGAAGCACCAGGGCTGATTCCATAAGAAGTTAGAACCAGGACTCTTTCAACAAGAGCAGGTGCAGAGAAGTGCCCCCACTCTCCCAGGGGCATGCTGACCTGAAGGGCTTTGTTCTCAGACTTTCTTCTGGCCTTGGGAGCCAGTATACAGAAGAGGAGCCAAGGGCTGGAAGTACTTTGCCTCTCTCCTTCTGCAGAAGAGCCCCTCAGTCCTTGGCAGATCATTCCCTAAACTCTTCCTTGATTTGGAGAATCTTCCCTGGCTCCCATCCTCATTCCCCACAGGGGACTCATCATAGGCCAGATATGTCTTATTCTAAAGGACTTTTCTTTCCCACTTTGTCTGGCCCAGGGGCTTCAGATACTCAGAGCCCACTTCCTATTCCTGATGATGCCCAGTGAAGAAACCACAGCAACACTGTACTTAGCCCAACCCATATGTCCGAGCAGACCACCTCAACCCAAGCCAGAGTTTCCAATGCCCTGGCCAAGGGGGAAAGGTGTGGACAGGCTGGAACAGGAGGAGTCACAGCGCTGAGACCCTTCCCTATGCTAGGAATGCTTGTAGGGGAAAGCATTACCGGGAGTGGCCTGCTGAGGCGGAGAGGATAAGAGACCACAGCCACATGTGTCATGCACATGTACACACACACACACACACACACACACGCACGCACACACACGCACACACACGCACACACACGCACTTGTGCACTTGACTCTTAGAGGTGGGAAGTCAGGGGACATCTTAGATTCAATAAACATCGACAGTCAATGACCAGCATCCCTTTGCCTCAGTTCCTCTTCAAGGTACAAGCTCTGCTTTATCCTACTCAATATGCAAGGAGTAACAGCCTTTTCCAGTGTCAGATAGGTAATGCCTATACTCACAACAATCCGGTGGGTCCAGCCTTTTCTCATGAAATGGAGTCCTCACCAAGCCTGACTTTAGTTCCCTCTGTCAAGAACAAGTAGCCGGATGGCTGTGGTGTTCACCTTAATGCCAGCAGTCAGGAGGCAGAGGCAGGCAGATCTCTGAGTTCAAGGCCAGCCTGGTCTACAGATCAAGTTCCAGGACAGCCAGAGCTACACAGAGAAACCCTTTCTCAAAAAACAAAAAACAAACAAACAACAAACCAACCAAACTAAAATAAATAAATAAAAATCAAACCAAACCAGATCAAACAAAAGAAAGAACAAGTGATTGATCAGATCCTCCAACTCTGAACTGGCAGACCCCTCCAAACCCTCCTTTCAAGCCTCAGGTCAAAGGGTGCACACTGGGATGAGACAAGGTTTAGTGTCAGGGGCTGTCTCTCCCTGCTCATACCCTAAAGCTACCTTCACACATTTGTCACCATGTCTTCCAGAGGCTGGGTCTCATTCCCGTGCCTTCCACTTGCTTCTCACGTGCGGGGGTAGGGTTCGTTGCATGGGACATTCTGGCTTAGCCTTGCTTTCTGTAGAATCTGATGCATAAATGTAGGGTGGATGGGGTCAGATCACCTGGGTGGAATATGACATGAACAGGGGACCTGCCCTACAACCAGACAGTAAGCTCTGGAGAGCCCCATCCACACTGCAGACTTCCAGGGCAGCTGCCCACCAGCCCCATTGACTCGCTGTTAGCTAGTGTCCAGTATGTAAGCAAACAACCCCTGGTGACAATGACATTAGCTTGACTTTAGGGCCTCTATCAGTCCATGTTCTGTCTCAGTGAGCTCTGAGAATTTGGTGGTGGGGCGGGTTGGCTAAATGACATGAACTCATAAAGAGTGAGACCACAATCCCTTGAGAATCTCGCTTCCAGGACTCAAGGCACAGGTGGAAGAGGAGCGAGGGCCACCGCAGGGACGGGGCTGGCTGTGCTCACAGAGCAGATAAGCTATGGGTGGAACTTACTTACTGGCTATTCCCCACTGCAGCTTGAAACAGCAGAGTGAGCCTGCCAAGGCGGAGGGGCCAAGGGAAGGAGTAGGCGCCAGGCTGCAAAACCGCACAGCACTCTTAGCCTCGTCTCCGAACTGCAGCAGCACGTGTAGCTAAATCTACTTCCTGCTTCCTCCTCTCAGATTAGCATGTTCTACCTCAGGCAGCTCTTGTGCAGCTAGAAGGAGGGGCAGGAAAGGATTATAAGATTCTGTTTTAAAAGAAAAAGAAAAAAAAATCCTTCTCTGCTCTTAGTTCGCTCCTCTCCCCTTAAGGGAAAAATATGGAAAGGAGATTTTTTTCCCTCCTCTTATTGTGGCTTTGGCTGTTTGTCTGGCTCCTCCCAGGTACTGTGAATTTACAGTATGGCCTCTCTTGAAGCAGCTTTAGGGAGAAAGATGGTGGAATTTTATTCTTCCTAATTTAAAACAATAATAATTGTTCACGCGTTAGGAAGCATTCCTATTAAATCAATCCAATCTTTCAGAACAACTGGGAGAGAATGAAGCCAAATTTCCAGACTGAG
Source organism: Psammomys obesus (assembly GCF_907164565.1). NCBI lineage: Eukaryota > Metazoa > Chordata > Mammalia > Rodentia > Muridae > Psammomys > Psammomys obesus. Next base: position 3,154,224 of record NW_026591918.1, on the reverse strand, counting down.
CCTCAGCTGGCTTCTGGAGACTTGTTCAGCCTCAAGCAGACAGAAGCCAGCTCCACTCTAGGTGTGTGGTGGGTAAGGGCGATGGCCAGAATGACCTGGCTGAGCTCCCTGCGGCGTTGTCGTGAGGAGCAGGGGACAGGTGTGCTGTTCCTTGCTGGGATGCAGCTGTGGTTCTGCAGGTACAAAGCCCACTGTATGGATGAATACCTGTGGTATCATCTGCTGTTATCAGCGATCCCAGAAGCCCAAGCTCTGGAAGAGAGCGTTCACTATAGGGCGGTAACTAGCTGAGGTAAAATGAGGCCCGAGTCAGCCAGAGATGGCTGGTGAGCAGTTTGGTTATTTAGAGAATTCATAGATCTTAGCTCTAAGCCAAACTGAGTGGAGGAAGAAAACAAGGCCTTCATCTGGAGGACAGATTCAAGGCCCAGGAAGGCAAGATGGGAGCAGCCAGAGAGGACGGAACCGGCATCATGGAGAGAGTTGGTTCCCTTTTGTGTCTCTGAGAATTGTTCTCAGTTTCATGGTGGGCCTGGTCAGGTGAAGGAACAAATAACCTTCCTCTAGAAAGAAGGGTTCGTTAGCCTGCATGTCATTCTCAGAGCTGCTTGATATCAGCGGTAACTTTGAGTTTCCCTGAGGCTACCTGGGACTTGGAGCTTGGAGGTCTGGGTAGAAGGAAGAATGTACACCCTGTTTGTCAGTGATGTTCCTTGAACCTGTGGTGATGTGAACAAAAAGAGCTCCTTTCAGGCACAATGACCCAGCCGGTATAACAATGATATTGTCTACACAGCCATGTTTCCTGAGCTGGGCCTCTGCAAGACTGGGCATCCAAAAAACTGCCGTGAGCTCTAATTGGCTTAGTGGTCTCTTGGTGTTGCAAAGGGGTCATACATCTTGCCAGTGAGAGTGGAGGGTCTTCCAGAACCAATGTGACACAGGTGTGGGTAAGGAAGATCTTTATGCGTGAGCCCTCAAGGAGTCTCCAGGAGACCTCCATCTTGCCTGGTGTCTGTCTGTCTCTTCCTTTCTCTTTTCTCAGTCTCTACCTCCATGACCCTGTTAGTCCCACCATCTCTGCCTATCTCTGTGGCTGTCTCTCTTGTTCTCCTCTCACCTTCTGGCTGTCTGTCACTGTCACTCTTGTCCTCTATCTCTCTCTTGTCATTTTCTCACAGTCTGTCCTTCCATCTCTGTCTGCAGAGGCCAGTCCCCCATCCCACCCATTCTTCCAGCAGGGAGGGCTGAGGTGACTGCTTTGGGGCAGGGAACACAAGGTGTTTGCTTTTCTTGACTCCTTTCTTCTTTCAGTTGAGAGTTTTTGGGTTCATAGGAAGCTCAGTGGAGCTTTTCGGATAGTGAAGAAAGGAAGGTGGCTCAGGGGAGCCCATGTCCTGAGACAGCTTTTCTTTTTCAGGCCTTGAAGAAGTAATGAAGTAGCAAAGCCTTCATGAAGAGTATGTAGAGCCAGGAAGGTGGGGAATCCTGCTTGCCCTGGGAACAGCACAGGAATCGCCATAGTGACTCCAAAGAAGAGGCTGAATCCCCAGTACAGTCACCGTGTTTAGGAAGGAGGGATGTTTGGCCTGGAGAATGCTTAGAGGCCCGAGGTTCACTGCTGTTTGACAGAAGATGTGCTCCCTTCTAGAATTACTTTTCAATGGACCAAGTGGTATGGAAAGATAGTGATCTCACTATTCTTGGAAGAGTGAGAGTAGAAATATGCTGACTACTCGTGGAGGCTGCAGTAGAGGCAACAAAGCACAAGCTAGGGTTGGGACTGTTGACTTCCAAGGTTTCTCCTAGGCCTAGGCTTGCAGAATTAGCCCCACTTTATCTGTCCCCCTCTTTATCTGTCCTCTGCTTTGGCAGCTCGCTCCTTTATAGATGAGTCAGAAGACAGTCTACAGTGACCTCCTCCCTGGGTGGGGTTCTGAGGAGCCACCAAAGCCTCCCACGCCCTCAGTGGCACAGGATCACTGCAGTTAGTCTCTGGGCTGCCCCTTGCAGCCACCACCCTCCTGTACACACACACACACACACACACACACACACACACACACACACACACACACACACCACGGGGGGGAGAGAAAGAGAGAGAGAGAGAGAGGAAGGGAGGGAGAGTTAAGTCTGGTACCACAAACACCCTTGCGATTTGGCCTTTTATCACAAGCCCATGGAGATGAAATTCTGACCTAATAATCAAAACAAGCTGTAATTGCAAACAGACCCTCAGAAGGCTGCATAGGCAGCCTGAGGAGAGAGGTACCTGCTGAGAGCAGCAGGCTGGCCCGAGTCCCCCTCCTCTTCCCCCATGAATCAATGTGGCTGACCAGCCACCCACCATGCACCATTTCTCTGGCCTGGTTGGCTGGAGCCCTGTTCACGTTCTGTCCCTGTGGGACCGCAGGGCTCCCCATGCAGAGAAATCAGTTTGGAGGAAGTCAACCCCAGGCAAAAGAAGACTGCGCAGCAGCACCCCAAGAGGCAAAGAGGGGGTAGGGCGGGTGTTACTCTAAGCCTGCCTTAACACCACTTCCTCCTGGCTCTGGGAGAGGTTCTCTTGGGTGCAACCCCAAAGCTGGAAGGCCTTTCTGTTTCTTCACAGCCCCCATCTTTTTGTGTGTGTGTGTTTTGTTTCAGGCACACCCTCAGCTCAAATTTGCTTTGAAGGTCAGTAATTTCCATTCCTGCTTTTCAAAAACAATTGCACAGTTCTTTAGTTGATTCTCTTCAGTAAGGAATGAGTCTTCCCCAGCAACAAATACATTCCAGAACTATCCATCCAACACTTCCAAAGGGCCAGACATCCAGAAGAGGCCAAGGATATGTCAGCTTGCTCTAAATTCCCACAGTACTCTCTCTAGGGAAAGCTCAGGCAATGTGTGCTTAAGGTCAGGGTCTTTCCATAGGTCCTAAGTCCTGAGTTGGTGACGTTAGGTGCTGGGTCAATTCTGAGTGTTTTTATTTTAAATTGTTTTAGTGTCTTAGGAACTTGCAGAGCTAAGGCCATGGGCCCTCAGTCAGGGTGCCTCAGCAACCACAGCTTGAGAAGTCAGAGTGCAATATTGAAAGGGACCAGTGCTCTTTGAGCCCACCTCGAGAACCCTGCCTAGAGGGCTTGGGCTAGCCTTCAGCATGCAAGCTGTGGCTTCTCAGTGCATCGTTTTCCTAAAACCCTGGCTGGGTCTACACTGCATGGTCCTTTCTAGATTGGACAGGGCAGGGATGGCTCAGAAATGTCAGCTCTACAAACACAGGTTTGAAAGTTCTTGAGCAGTTATTGGCTGTGGTGAGCTGCCTTGACTCGATCCACATGATGGATCTTCTGTCTCTACTTCCCTTCTTAATACTTCAGATCCTTCTGAAGTAATCAGAAACTGGCTCTGAGCCCTAACCTGCCTTGCTGAATTGTGCACCCTCTCCATCTTATTCTAGACTTACCTTAGAGGAGGAATCTGTCCTCCAACTCTCACCATACAGTCTCATTACCCACAGGGACCTGGAGGCACCAGGGGCCACTTGAACATCTCAGAGATGGGAAGAGACCTTGGCTATAGCTAACATGGCGTATGTCCCCTGGAACACATCTGTCCCCTGGGCTCCCAGCTCCTTACTCTCCAGAGGAGTGGTCCTAGGGGATGTACTCCTCTGATTTCATGCCTTGGGAATTTTAACTAGGAATCTAGTGGGTCTTGGACTGGAAGGTTGGGATATAACCCTTGCCAGGCTCACCTCTAACCTGCTCTGTGCCTGCAGGCAAATCACTAGTCTTCTCCTGGAGATGACTGCAATGTTGACTCCATGTGTTTTGGACCCACCAGAAGAAATGATTGACGTGGGTAGCCTTGGAGAGCAGGGGGCTACAAAACTGGAAAATTCAGGTCTAGATGTTTTGATTACTTGCTAACTTCTTCTCAGTGTTTGGTTTCTACTGATTCCTGTTATCCACAAAGGATAATTAATCATGAAGCCATTTTTGGGGCTCCCACCATGTTCTGCAAATATCCTTAAAGTGACAAATTTATAGGAGAGAGGACCAAGGCTCAGAGAGATAGAGGAGACCCTGCACTCCAAGATCATTTATAATCCACATCTCAGACAAGCATTTTGTTAGTGTTGACACTGGGATTTTGCACCAAGTTCGTCTTTACTTATAGCCACCAGCCTAGGATGATGCAGAAGATGCTTCTGCACTCAGCGTCCAAAGTGAAGAATACTTCTTGTGTTGTCTTGCTGGATGGCTCTGTGAAGACAAGCATTTCTTGAGACAAGCCAAGGGCCTGGAAGGGTTACTTTTAGATCTCTTTCTAAAGACACAGCAGACGGACATGTCTGTAGACTGTGTCTCGGGATCCTGGAAACACGCCTCTGTGAGGATTTGAAGCCCTCTTCCCAACTCCTCCTCCCCTGATCCTGTGACCCTGTGCTGCCCAGAGAATGTTGAATTTGGTAGGTTTCTCATCTGGGGTTTTGATCCTCCTCAGTATGCCATACTGCTTTGTTGTGTGACACTCTTCCTGGGGAGATGTGAAAAAAAACTTCTACTCTCCCCAGATAGGGAACCGACAACAGACCAAAGGATGGATACCACCAGCGTTCCACTTGGTGACCCAATGAGTTACCGTGGTTGCTTAGAGGGGTATGGGGGAGGGTTTGCTTACAGGAGCAGAAATGATTCAAAGACAGCTGCATCACCAAAGTTCACCCCAGCACAAATGACAGCTCACAAAAACTGGAAACCTGGAGCACACACAGAACATAGCCTGCAGGAAGCTTAACGGGTTGAACCGTGTCAGTTCCTGGTGGCTCAACTGGTCTAGCCTTTTCTGGGTAGTCTGGCTTGCCTTTGTTTCTTTTAGACTGTTTGGCTGGCCTCTGCGTCTTTCAGGCTGCTGGATCTGAGCCTTTTCTAAGAAGCTTAGCCTGCTTGAGAGTGACTTTCAACAGTACTTACTGCTGGGGAGTCACTGTTTATATGCTCTCGGGGAGGGAGGAGCCTAATGAATCTGGTCAGTTTCAGGGACTTCCTGAAGCTATCTGGAGTTGTTTGCTTTCTGTCTTAAGGAACTTCTCTGAAGGATAGAGTATTTCATCCCCTCCCCACCAACATCTCCTTGTTTCACTTTTTAACATTTTATCCTATATATCATGTTGTTTCACTTCCCTTTATATCCTATGTCTTAAATTTCCTTCTGAGATGAAAGGTTTGAACCTCAGAAGAAACTGTCATACAACATGTCTCTCCTTATTTTCTTTTTATGGCACAAATATCCTATAGAACCTGTGTTCACCATGGTTCTACCTGGTAGGAGAGCAGAGAATGAAACACTCTTATTATCGGGCTCTCGAAGGCTTCCTTCCCTATGTGCTCTGTGTGGATTCTCACTGGGGTTGGGAAACCCATCCTTTGTCTGACAGCACTTTACCCTCTGTGGGACTTCTCCAAGCTGTGTGGATGGAAAGAAGAGACCTAATACCTTCCAGGAAGAAACAACATTTCTGAGCTTCCTTTAAGAGGAAGTAGTGTTGGCCATGGCTGTACTGTATCCATGCATGTCAATGAAACAATGGTGATATGGTGAACCACAGAGAAAACAAGAAGCTTGCTGGGCGTCGGGTAGGACAACCACAGTGTGAACCATGGCGGGCAGCGGACTGGACATGCTCATAGCTGCAGAAATGAAGGCCTGGTAAAACACAGGTTATGTGGTAACACTACAGGTGCCTGGCTTAGTCCTCACTCCTCAAGGTTTGTGAAGGACCCAGAGATGCCCTGTCTTTTTGTTAGACAGATTATAGAAGAAGAAAAATATGACGACTCCTGGTTTGTTTCTTTGAGTGGCCCTACTTCGTTTTACCCGTTCTTGTTCTTTTGCCCTTGAGGAACATCCTTAGGAACTTTCCTGCCGCCTGCGTACGTGATCACCAGAAGAAAACGATTTCCCGAAGCGCCAGTCTTTGGCCTCATTTATTAAATGGCACATTGGATTTCCTGGGTGAATGAGGTGTGTGGCCTCAATGTGCACGCATTGTACGTAGGTCCTTAGAGCAGAAGCTCCCCAGGTATTTTCATGCAGACTGGGGGTGCCATGCCGTTCTCAGACTGTTGATACCCTGTGACAGCAGGGGAACCTAGATCTGATGTGTCGATGCGCGCGCACACACACACACACACACACACACACACACACACACACACACGCTATTGCCTGGCCCTGTACTTCAGACTGATGCTTAATCCTACAGGATATTATTGCTGGATGAAACTCTAAGGTCATCTACGGTGGGCTCCTCACATTTGTGACTCACTCCAGCTACAGAGGAAGGGTCTGGCCTACAGTTACCTCAGCAAATGGTAGGCTATGGGTGGACCTGAATCCAGCAGTGCTTTAATCCTCAGAATTCTGTATCCCGGATGGCTTCTGCTAGGCTATCCCTTTGAGGAGGGCTAGTTAGTGGGATGGATTGGGAATCAACTAAGAGATGTGCTGCTGGACACACCTGTTAGAGATTTTCTGGACCACACATTGTGAAGTGGGAAGATGTACCCCAAATGTGGAAAGCACCACCGGGAAGAAAACCATATAAAAGGAAGTCTGAGGAGAACTTACCATTTTGCCTCTTTGCTTTCACGTCTTGATGGTGAGTTCATCTAGCTTGCTAATGCTGCTGCCCTGCCACATTCCTTTACTAGTATCAGAACCCAGTTTCTTTGGGCTTCCAACACGGGCTGGAGCCCAGGGGCTCTCTTGGCCTTCGGTTCCAGACGTGGACTGTTGAAACATTCATACTCAAGAGTGAGCAGCTACTCTCCAGTGTGAAGACCACTGAATTACCAGACCATATCCCTGTAGCCAGCCTAATAGGTGCTCTTGTGATATGGATTCATTCTGCTGGTTCCGTCTCTCTAGTGGACCCTCACTATCAGATATGGTCATCTCCAGGGGCCTATTCTTAGCTGAGAATAGCCACTCTTGGCAAGCTCAGCAAAGGAACAGCACACCTCTCAGAACGTTCTGTTTGCCTTTTAGTAGGCAGGTTCCATTCCCATGCCCTGGTTCTTGTACTCAGCAGAACACTCAAGCCATGGAGTGCAGTGTCTGCAGCCTGGGCTGTGCTGGGCTGGCACCCGTTGTCAGAGTCGGTGGTTATCTGGAGTTTGACCTCGTTGCAATCTTAAACACCCCCTTTCCCTTTCTCCTTCAGTCTCTCTCAGATGGATAGATAGGAGAGGATGGATCTTCTTGCTTCTCCGTTAGTGATTGGCCTGGCAAGAATGTCAGACGAGTGCCATGGCTGGTACTTGCTCCACATGTAATAAGTTGCTGGGAATGGAATGTTCGTGTGTGTGCCTGTGTGAGTGTGTGTGCCTGTGTGAGTGTGTGTGCCTGTGTGAGTGTGTGTGTGCCTGTGTGAGTGTGTGTGCCCGTGTGAGTGTGTGTGTGCCTGTGTGAGTGTGTGTGCCTGTGTGAGTGTGTGTGCCTGTGTGAT
>NW_026591918.1:3133990-3141724 GCF_907164565.1 Psammomys obesus | reverse complement strand
CTGTGTGAGTGTGTGTGTGCCTGTGTGAGTGTGTGTGTGCCTTTGTGAGTGTGTGTGCCTGTGTGAGTGTGTGTGCCTGTGCAAATGTGGGGGGGTGGAGGGTGTGGATGTTCACCTGTCACACTCTTATCTGCTAACTGACTTTTACTAAGCTGAAACATTGGAGTTTGTTTGCTCTTTCAAAAAAGTGATCATTTCAACATTTTCAAATGAATTTCTCTTTATTCTCAAGACTTTCATGCAAGATTATAGTGAAATTGAACATATCTATTCCCTATTTACCTCATTCAATCCTTCCAAATTTCACCCTCAATGAACACTTTTTAAAATAACGGGCTGAGCCTAATTAGTGCCACTGATATGTGCACGGGGCATTTCCAGTGAAGCTTGGAAATCAACCCGTGACCACACATTTAAAAAAGAAGAGAAAGATTCTTCATCCCCAAGCAGCTGGCAACTGACAATAGCTCCTCAGGAGGGAAAGGGACCTGAAGATCGTCTGCCTTGTCTGTGCTTGGATTTTGTCTGGCTTGCGCGTGTGTAGGTCTTGCACATATAAGCAGAGTGGGTGCGAGTTCATGAGTGCGCTATCCACGTCACGTCCTTCGGTTGGCATTTCACAGCTCTCCTCCCCGTCTTACATTTTCTCTGCATTCTCTTCCACAAATGTCCACTGAGCCTTGGTGGAGGTGGGCAGGTCGGGTGAGAAAGATTCATTGGCCACTTCAGGGCTGAGCACTCTGTCTCCTCCTCTCAGCCCTCAGAGCAGTTTTCCCTCTCAGCACTGGCTACCTCTCACTGGAAAAAGAAGCTTCTCTGACCAAGGCTGAGGGCAGCCCGGGTCTATGGGTATAATCATAAATATTTAAATGCCAATTTGACAGCATGGACATTTAGCAAAATAACATTTGCCTGATTACTTCATAAGGCCATGTTTTAACACCTTGATTCAAGTTGTTTTTGAGGATTTCTATGTAAGTGTCTATTGAATTCTTATTGCCTCACAGACAAATGAGACCATAGATGCTTTTCCTGTGTCAGAACAGTTTCTTGCTACTATGGCCCTAGGAAGATTGTTATTACTATAACCATTTTCTCAATGACATTCTTACATGAATTTTGCTCCGGGTCAAACAAGCCAGTAATGATCGAGGTGAAGCTATTTCTAAAGACACTGTGCTGCATGGTTAGAGAGAGGTAGTGAGTGCCTCTGTGTATGTAAGTGTGTGTGGGTGAGAGAGAAAGGGAGAGAGAGAGAGAGAGAGAGAGAGAGAGAGAGACAAAGAGGCAGAGACAGAGAGGGAGACAGAGAGGAGAGATAAGGTCTTTAGTTAGAGGCTCACTGCATTGGAGGAGCAATGCCAGCCAGGCAGATGGCACTATGGGACACTAGAGAGCTTGGTATCAATGCCTGAAGCTGAAGAGGGAGGGGCCCTTCATACGCTTGAGACCCCAGTAGAATTTACAGAAAGGGTTTCTTGGTAGGAGCTGCTTGTGTCTAGAGGACATTTTGGAGAATGTCTTTTCCGCCTGTGTCTGGGGATGGAACCCAGGGCCTCACACCTGCTAAGCAGGCTCTCTACATTCCCAGCTACATTCTACATACTGAGCTACATTCCCAGCTCTCAAGATTATTCTCCCTGTCACGAGTCGGTGCCACCGATGTCTAGTGTGCAGAGGCCAGTTGTGTTCCTACACAGCCAGCACACACACAGGACAGGTCTTCAAGGGATCTGCCAGCCCCAGATGTCCACAGACGGTGCTGTGGAGGTCAGAGGGGATCTTCAAAGGGAGAACCAGAGAAACATCTCTAAAGAGAGGGACTTTACTATCTTCTATCCGAGGGGCTTTTCTGACACCCTGGAGAGGACTGTTGTCCCCGGTTGCCATGATTACAAGGGGCAGCAAGTGGCATGATGCCTGTCATCGTTCACACTGGATGAGGCAGCGGGAAGTGCCCTGGAGGGAAAGTGAAGGATCCTGAAGTCGGGACTGTGCCTGGCCTTGCCCGCATGTGTGCGGCTCCGTTCACTGGGCTCTGACTATGAACACTTTCCTTACTATCAGCCTGCTTCAGCCCTGACGTAGTCAGTCCTCTTACCCCTCATGGCCTTGCCACTCTGTCCCCTCTGGACTGCCGGGGAATCCCCAGTTCCGGTGACCTTTGATGCCTTTTCTCTGAATACACCCCCACTCGCTGTCGATCTCATAAAAAGCAAAACTTGGTAGAGAGAAGATTGAGTTTGCTTCTCATAGCAGAATTTGATTTAGGGCCAAGAAGGTGACAATTGCTGCAAAGTGGAGATTGGCTATTTTGGGAGTGCTGTGAGCGATTTTTTTCCCCATCTCCAAATGACCTTACCTACATTCTGTCTCCTGCTGGCCTCCTGGTAGAATTGATAGGGTTGCTGGGCTCACTTTGCTAGGGGAGCCAGGCTCTGCTAGGCTCCTGCTGCTCTTAATAAATCTGCCTGATGGACAGGAGAGGAAGGGACCTTGATGAAGGCTGGCTTTGGGGACTTAAGTGGGTCTGGCCCCAGCAGCCTCTGTGATCATCAGGGCACCTTAACCTGGTCAGATGGGGGCTCTCCACTGCCATCTACCCCTGAAGCGGGTGGTGAGGGTGTGTTTGCCTGAGTTTATCGAGGGGCCATCTCTTTATTTGCCCTGGTGATTTCCTCCTTTGTCTACACATATACCTACCTCTCAGCCTTTTTCCCCAGGCCACTGTCATTTCTGCTCCAGGACCCCAGAACTTGCCTTGTTGGAGATGCCCAAATGCAACTCCAACCACTTGGATTTGGATATTGAAACATGGGGTTCCTGGACAGATGCTTTTGGCCTCATTGTCTTTAACTTGTAAACTGGGCAACAACAGCAAACTTATTTTCTAGGATAAGTGAGAGATCTCCTGCTTTCCTGCCTGTTACTGGGTGAGAGCTGTATCCAGAATCAGTCTTCCAGAAGACACAGAGAAGGGAGTTTTCAAAAGGGGACATTTTGACTCAGCTGTCCCCAGGTCTGGGATAAACAAAAGTTGTTTATCTTTATTTTCAGATACTGTCCCCAACAGATGTCCTTACAATCCACCCCTACTTTTACACTCTTCAGAGCACCCTTCCTTATCCTCCATTTCAACTTTCACCCGCTTGCCAAGGTCTCCAGTATGGTACAGAATAGGAAGGAGGAATTACTGATTGTGGAAGCAGCTAGAGAGCCAACATTTGCTCTTTAGAGAGGTGTCTCAGCATCCACACAGCTTTGTCACAACTCGGGATCACAACCAGTCACAGTGGGGCTGGGGAGATAGCTCAGTGGTAAAAACACTGCTCTTCCAGCGGACTCAGGTTCTGTTCCCAGCACCCACACAGAGACTCACAGCTCTCTAACTCCAGGTCCAGAGGATCCAAACTGCACCAGTGCACTGACGTGCAGGCGAATCTCCCATCCAGCCACATACGTTAAACATAAACACATCTTTTTGCTTTGTTTTTTGTTGTTGTTGTTTGTTTGAGACAGGGTTTCTCTGTGTCGTCCTGACTGTCCTGGAACTAGCTTTGTAGACCTGACTGGCCTCAGACTCAGAGTCCCTCCTCCCCAGAGCTGGGATTAAAGGTGCGTGTTACCACTGCCTGGCAAAATAAATAAATAAATGCTATCAACAATCACTAAGTCATAATGACAGACCCACAGGACACCTGGTGATATAAATACAGCTGCGACAGAGGCTGATCTACCTGAGCTTTTAGAAAAGGCTCCCAAAGGAGCTCAGTGGCCTCCAGTCCTGGAGACCATCCCTGCTGCCACAACAGACAACGACCGATGAGAAGAGTCATGAGCAGCAGCTGTTAGGCACGTGCCAAACCGTGCTTCTCTAACCATCTCCTCTCTCTCTAGTGGGCACATTTCACACAACCAGCAAGATAAGATGGAAGCTCAGATCTAGGGCATACAGGGACGGCCAGAAGATCTGGGAAGAACAGCCTGTCTCACTCTCGGTGTTGGACAGGAGTTGAGCCACTGCAGGAACACCTGGGGTGGCATCAGGTCCCTGCTTCTTCCTTCTCACCATAGCACTTCTGGTGTGGGACCATTCTCTCACCAAACTGACAGTGTTCACATTAAAATTTTTCTCTGTGCTGAGTCTTTATGTATGGCCAAGACCAAGAAAGGGCAGTATATGAAGACAGAGAAGAAACAACACAGATAGCGTTCCTGTTCCATGTTCCTGTCTCAGGTTTGTGATGGCAAACCTATTGATGAACAATGGTACTTATTAGCTGCTGAAGAGCAAGGGTCTACAAAACATGAGTTACTTTCCCAGAGTCACCTAGAAAATAAGAACAAACTTGTGCTTATACTTTTATGGCTGGACTGAAGTTGCTATTTTCTAGGGTTTTAAGTTTGTGGAGGGAAATTGAGCAGGGCTTTCTTCTCCCTGTTCATTACTTGTCCATTTATCCATCCATCACATCCATCCCCTCCATTCATTCATATATTCCATTCCATCCATCCATCCATGTAACCATTCATCCATACTCTCCATTCATCCCATCCCATCCATCCATCCCATATACCCACCCATCCCATATATCCATCCATCCATCCATCCATCCATCCATCCATCCATCCATCCATCCATCTATCCAATACTTGCTGAGTAGGTTGGGTAGACAGCAGTTATCCTCATGAAATCTGAGTTTTTATAGGAGAAAGGAGAAAGGGGAGGTAGATGAGTAATGCATACTGTATATGAACACGCTAACAACCCACCACTGAGACATAGAAATAGAGCCATTTCATACTACTCAATCTGGTGAGTGAAATATCCAGATGTAACTAGCACTATGGAGAAAACCAAAGTCATCAGAGGTAGTCTTAGGAACTCAGGGATACAGGGTTCTCTCTAGCAAGCTCTTTGACCACACCATAGCCCTTATCACAGGTGCTGAGGATGCAGCCCCAACTCCTCTGTAGGTCCTTAAGGTCCTCAGGTACTGACTTGCTCAGCTCTGTCCTTCAGGCAGAACCAGGGCTACCAGAATACCCTGCTGTGTGTGCCAGGCTGTGGTCTTGGTGATATGACCCTTGTGTCATTGTCTGGGGCCTTCAGGCCCAGCTGGAACATCAGTACCCAGCCGCCGGCTGGCAGTTTTAATTGCTCCCTCCTCTGCATCCACATGCCACTTTATTACAGCACTCAGAGCCGCTCTTCTCTTCAGCGGCTGTGATTTATCCATGCGCCTTATTAATGGGTCTATTCCCAGTGGCTGATGCAGTGCCTGGCATCAACACGGCCCAGGGCAGCTCTGATGAGTAAGTGAAGGAGAAGGGATGTTGAACGGCAGGCACAGGGAGAGGGGGCACAGAAAGGTGACAAATTTGGGAACTGGTAAGTGGGGAGACCTTTTTCTGAGGGAGAGAGGAAGGGCTGCCTGTTGCCCGGGTGCCTGCATCTGCTCCTGCCTACCCAGGCCTGTCTATGCTTGTCTTAGCTCGGTCTGCCTGCGGCCATTCACATGTGTCCTTGCCTGCCTGGGCCTGGCCTGCTTGTGTCTTCAAGTGCCTGCACTTGCCCTCATCTGTTGTTGCCTGCTCGCCCCGCCCTCACCTGCCCATGCTTGCACTGGCCTCCACCTGCTCCCACCTGCCCTTACCTGCCCATGCTCACACCTGCTGGTGCTTGTTCATGCCTGCCCTTACCTGCCCATGCCTGCTCACACCTGCCCGCACCTGTCTGTGCTCACATCTGCACACACCTGCTTACGTTGGCCATCGCCTGTCTATACTCACATCTGCCCGGGCCTGCTTGTACCTGCCCTCAACTATCCATGCCTACACCTGCCCGTGCCTGCTCACACCTGCCTGCACCTGTCAAAGCTCCGCCCCTCCTGTGTCATTTCAGATTGCTTCCTGTTTTCCAGCCACACTGGGTTTATTGTTCTTCCTGTTTCAAAGGCTCTTAGTCCCCATCTCACTCCTGGCTTCCTGCCAGTTGCCACCCTTCCCTCCTTTGGGGATGACTCTCCTGTGTGTTGAAGTAAGGAGCCTTTCCTAAAATGAATACTCGCCCTGCCCACACCTGCCCCTGGCATGTCCAGGTTTCCCAGGTCTGACACAGGGGAAGCAATGGATGAGCTGATGGACGAACTGTCTGAGTCTGAGTGTTGGCTGTAACAGGGGTAGTGGGGCTATCTCTCTTGTTTTGTCATCCTTGTCACCAGCTCTGTAAGTATTCTGACCTTGTCTGGTACAGAAACCCTGAAGGAGTCATCACATGTGGTGTGCCAGCTCAGGGCTGGGCACAAGGACTGGCTCATTTGTCACTATCTCCCATGGCCAGGCTGCCTCCTTCTGTCAGAGAGTCAGTTGCTGAGGGGCTTCTTGGAGGCGCGTGGAGGAAGCTGGAGGACAGCTGTGTTGAGTGGTTCTGGGAGGGCAGGGAACTGCAGCTGGGCCCTGCAGGGAGGAGAGTGGGGTGGGGGGGCTTGTATCTCCAGTGCAGGAGGGCGCTCTTCCCTGCGAGAAGAAACACGCTCTTTACCCTGCTCACATGACTGTGGCCCCCCATGAGCACTGTTGCCAGAGAGCACAGTGAGGTTCCCAGCATCTTGCCCATGGCTTCCATGAGACCATATATTCCAGCTCCAGCCTCCTGCCACAGTTCTCAGGTATATTACCCCTTTCTTTACTCATTCATCGTAAAAGTCTGCAGAAGCAGGTTTTGTGTAAAGTGAATGAGGTCATAAATTCTGGATTTCTGACAGGCCAGAAAGAGATAAAAACTCCTGTAATGGAGCTGCATCCCTGCTCTTGTGCCCTGTGGAGCTCTGGCTGGTGTCAAGGTCTGTCCATATAGTGGGGAGGAGAAAAGGTGGGCAGCTGAGCCCACCGCGCTGCCAAGCCCAGGGTATTTTACTGAGGGTAGGTCTTCTGGTTTGATTATCAGGTTTACTGAGAAGCTGGGCAGAATACACATCATCCATCCATCTATCCATCCATCCATCCATCCATCTATCCATCCATCCAGTAATCACAATGCACAGAGGAGAGGTGCTTAATTTCTTCAAGGGTCGCCTTCTTTATAAAAAACCTTCATGCAAGAACTGAGAGTACTTGCAATTCCAGTCATAGGGGAAGATTGATTTCCCTGGTAAATAAAGAGCTCCTACAAATCATTAAGAAGAATAAACAGCCTAATAGGAATTGGGGCCCAGGCTAGAACCAAATACCTCACAGGAGGGATGAACTATAAACAGCTCCCACAGCAATTACACACAAATGAAGTCTCACACTCTCTCATGATGAGGCGGCTGCAGCAGAAACATCGCCGAGATGCCATGAACCCCCCTCCCCTGCCCGGTTGCCCAAGGCTGGGTTAGTAAGGGTGGCACACATTTCTGGAGGTGTGTACTGCCACAGACACTTGAGGATCAAGTTGTGCAGGCTTCTCTAAGGATGAACTGGCAGGATCTCAGCTCCCTGTGCATGTTCAACAAACCACCTTAAGAAACTGACCTCACATCTATACCTGCAAGAGGGCTGTTTATGAAGACAATTATTCAGCTAAGCGTCTTCTCTATCAGCAAAGGCTGGAGCCAGCCTAAATGCCCATTACCTGGGGACCAAGTAAATGGTGGATCTATACAACTCAGTGTGATAGAGTCATTACATGCGTTCGACTATAACACACACACACACACACACACACACACACACACACACACACACACA